>NW_024534422.1:0-21278 GCF_016097555.1 Gigantopelta aegis
TTAGAGTGTTAATGCAAAAAAACTTACTAAACTGTTAGTAACAGTTTATTTAGTTAGTCCCATAGAGTCCTTTAGACTGAGCTGTTTACTTTATAAACTTTACTCAATAGTCTAAAACTTCTAAAGTCTTTAAATTAAAGACTTTAGAGTGTTAATGCAAACAACTTACTAAACTGTTGATAGCAGTTTATTTACTTAGTCCCATAGAGTACTTTAGAATGAGCTGTTTACTTTATAAACTTCACTCAATAGTTTAAAACTTCTAAAGTCTTTAAATTAAAGACTTTAGAGTGTTAATGCAAAACAATCTTACTAAACTGTTAATAACAGTTTATTTAGTTAGTCCCTTAGAGTCCTTTAGACTGAGCTGTTTACTTTATAAACTTCACTCAATAGTCTAAACCTTCTAAAGTCTTTAAATTAAAGACTTTAGAGTGTTAATGCAAACCAACTTACTAAACTGTTAATAACAGTTTATTTAGTTAGTCCCATAGAGTCCTTTAGACTGAGCAGTTTACTTTATAAACTTTACTCAATAGTCTAAACCTTCTAAAGTCTTTAAATTAAAGACTTTAGAGTGTTAATGCAAACCAACTTACTAAACTGTTAATAACTGTTTATTTAGATAGTCCCATAGAGTCCTTTAGACTGAGCTGTTTACTTTATAAACTTCACTCAATAGTCTAAACCTTCTAAAATCTTTAATTTAAAGACTTTAGAGTGTTAATGCAAACCAACTTACTAAACAGTTAATAGCAGTTTATTTAGTTAGTCCCATAGAGTCCTTTAGACTGAGCAGTTTACTTTATAAACTTCACTCAATAGTGTAAACCTTCTAAAGTCTTTAAATTAAAGACTTTAGAGTGTTAATGCAAACCAACTTACTAAACTGTTAATAACAGTTTACTTAGTTAGTCCCATAGAGTCCTTTAGACTGAGCTGTTTACTTTTAAACTTCACTCAATAGTCTAAACCTTCTAAACTCTTTAATTTAAAGACTTTAGAGTGTTAATGCAAACCAACTTACTAAACTGTTAATAGCAGTTTATTTAGTTAGTCCCATAGAGTCCTTTAGACTGAGCAGTTTACTTTATAAACTTCACTCAATAGTGTAAACCTTCTAAAGTCTTTAAATTAAAGACTTTAGAGTGTTAATGCAAACCAACTTACTAAACTGTTAATAACAGTTTATTTAGTTAGTCCCATAGAGTCCTTTAGACTGAGCTGTTTACTTTATAAACTTCACTCAATAGTCTAAACCTTCTAAACTCTTAAATTAAAGACTTTAGAGTGTTAATGCAAACCAACTTACTAAACTGTTAATAGCAGTTTATTTAGTTAGTCCCATAGAGTCTTTAGACTGAGCAGTTTACTTTATAAACTTTACTCAATAGTCTAAACCTTCTAAAGTCTTTAAATTAAAGACTTTAGAGTGTTAATGCAAAACAACTTACTAAACTGTTAATAACAGTTTATTTAGATAGTCCCATAGAGTCCTTTAGACTGAGCTGTTTACTTTATAAACTTCACTCAATAGTCTAAACCTTCTAAACTCTTTAATTTAAAGACTTTAGAGTGTTAATGCAAACCAACTTACTAAACTGTTAATAGCAGTTTATTTAGTTAGTCCCATAGAGTCCTTTAGACTGAGCAGTTTACTTTATAAACTTCACTCAATAGTGTAAACCTTCTAAAGTCTTTAAATTAAAGACTTTAGAGTGTTAATGCAAACCAACTTACTAAACTGTTAATAACAGTTTATTTAGTTAGTCCCATAGAGTCCTTTAGACTGAGCTGTTTACTTTATAAACTTCACTCAATAGTCTAAACCTTCTAAACTCTTTAATTTAAAGACTTTAGAGTGTTAATGCAAACCAACTTACTAAACTGTTAATAGCAGTTTATTTAGTTAGTCCCATAGAGTCCTTTAGACTGAGCAGTTTACTTTATAAACTTTACTCAATAGTCTAAACCTTCTAAAGTCTTTAAATTAAAGACTTTAGAGTGTTAATGCAAACCAACTTACTAAACTGTTAATAACAGTTTATTTAGTTAGTCCCATAGAGTCCTTTAGACTGAGTTGTTTACTTTATAAACTTTACTCAATAGTCTAAACCTTCTAAAGTCTTTAAATTAAAGACTTTAGAGTGTTAATGCAAACCAACTTACTAAACTGTTAATAACAGTTTATTTAGTTAGTCCCATAGAGTCCTTTAGACTGAGCTGTTTACTTTATAAACTTCACTCAATAGTCTAAACCTTCTAAACTCTTTAATTTAAAGACTTTAGAGTGTTAATGCAAACCAACTTACTAAACTGTTAATAGCAGTTTATTTAGTTAGTCCCATAGAGTCCTTTAGACTGAGCAGTTTACTTTATAAACTTTACTCAATAGTCTAAACCTTCTAAAGTCTTTAAATTAAAGACTTTAGAGTGTTAATGCAAACAACTTACTAAACTGTTAATACAGTTTATTTAGTTAGTCCCATAGAGTCCTTTAGACTGAGCAGTTTACTTTATAAAACTTTACTCAATAGTGTAAACCTTCTCTAAGTCTTTAAATTAAAGACTTTAGAGTGTTAATGCAAACCAACTTACTAAACTGTTAATAGCAGTTTATTTTTAGTCCCCATAGAGTCCTTTAGACTGACTGAGCTGTTTACTTTATAAACTTTACTCAATAGTCTAAACCTTCTAAAGTCTTTAAATTAAAGACTTTAGAGTGTTAATGCAAACCAACTTACTAAACTGTTAATAGCAGTTTATTTAGTTAGTCCCATAGAGTCCTTTAGACTGAGCTGTTTACTTTATAAACTTTACTCAATAGTCTAAACCTTCTAAAGTCTTTAAATTAAAGACTTTAGAGTGTTATGCAAACCAACTTACTAAACTGTTAATAACAGTTTATTTAGTTAGTCCCATAGAGTCCTTTAGACTGAGCTGTTTACTTTATAAACTTCACTCAATAGTCTAAACCTTCTAAAGTCTTTAATTAAAGACTTTAGAGTGTTAATGCAAACCAACTTACTAAACTGTTAATAGCAGTTTATTTAGTTAGTCCCATAGAGTCCTTTAGACTGAGCAGTTTACTTTATAAACTTTACTCAATAGTCTAAACCTTCTAAAGTCTTTAAATTAAAGACTTTAGAGTGTTAATGCAAACCAACTTACTAAACTGTTAATAACAGTTTTTATTTAGTTAGTCCCATAGAGTCCTTTAGACTGAGCTTTAAATTAAAGTTTACTTTATGCAAAAACTTTAAACTCAATAGTCTAAACCTTCTAAAGTCTTTAAATTAAAGACTTTAGAGTGTTAATGCAAACCAACTTACTAAACTGTTAATAACAGTTTATTTAGTTAGTCCCATAGAGTCCTTTAGACTGAGCTGTTTACTTAGTAAACTTCACTCAATAGTCTAAACCTTCTAAACTCTTTAATTTAAAGACTTTAGAGTGTTAATGCAAACCAACTTACTAAACTGTTAATAGCAGTTTATTTAGTTAGTCCCATAGAGTCCTTTAGACTGAGCAGTTTACTTTATAAACTTCACTCAATAGTCTAAACCTTCTAAAGTCTTTAAATTAAAGACTTTAGAGTGTTAATGCAAACAACTTACTAAACTGTTAATAACAGTTTATTTAGTTAGTCCCATAGAGTCCTTTAGACTGAGCTGTTTACTTTATAAACTTCACTCAATAGTCTAAACCTTCTAAACTCTTTAAATTAAAGACTTTAGAGTGTTAATGCAAACCAACTTACTAAACTGTTAATAACAGTTTATTTAGTTAGTCCCATAGAGTCCTTTAGACTGAGCAGTTTACTTTATAAACTTTACTCAATAGTCTAAACCTTCTAAAGTCTTTAAATTAAAGACTTTAGAGTGTTAATGCAAAACAACTTACTAAACTGTTAATAACAGTTTATTTAGTTAGTCCCATAGAGTCCTTTAGACTGAGCTGTTTACTTTATAAACTTCACTCAATAGTCTAAACCTTCTAAACTCTTTAATTTAAAGACTTTAGAGTGTTAATGCAAACCAACTTACTAAACTGTTAATAGCAGTTTATTTAGTTAGTCCCATAGAGTCCTTTAGACTGAGCAGTTTACTTTATAAACTTTACTCAATAGTGTAACCTTCTAAAGTCTTTAAATTAAAGACTTTAGAGTGTTAATGCAAACCAACTTACTAAACTGTTAATAACAGTTTATTTAGTTAGTCCCATAGAGTCCTTTAGACTGAGCTGTTTACTTTATAAACTTTACTCAATAGTCTAAACCTTCTAAACTCTTTAAATTAAAGACTTTAGAGTGTTAATGCAAACCAACTTACTAAACTGTTAATAACAGTTTATTTAGTTAGTCCCATAGAGTCCTTTAGACTGAGCTGTTTACTTTATAAACTTCACTCAATAGTCTAAACCTTCTAAAGTCTTTAAATTAAAGACTTTAGAGTGTTAATGCAAACCAACTTACTAAACTGTTAATAGCAGTTTATTTAGTTAGTCCCATAGAGTCCTTTAGACTGAGCAGTTTACTTTATAAACTTCACTCAATAGTCTAAACCTTCTAAAGTCTTTAAATTAAAGACTTTAGAGTGTTAATGCAAACCAACTTACTAACTGTTAATAACAGTTTATTTAGTTAGTCCCATAGAGTCCTTTAGACTGAGCTGTTTACTTTATAAACTTCACTCAATAGTCTAAACCTTCTAAAGTCTTTAATTTAAAGACTTTAGAGTGTTAATGCAAACCAACTTACTAAACTGTTAATAGCAGTTTATTTAGTTAGTCCCATAGAGTCCTTTAGACTGAGCTGTTTACTTTATAAACTTTCACTCAATAGTCTAAACCTTCTAAAGTCTTTAAATTAAAGACTTTAGAGTGTTAATGCAAACCAACTTACTAAACTGTTAATAACAGTTTATTTAGTTAGTCCCATAGAGTCCTTTAGACTGAGCTGTTTACTTTATAAACTTCACTCAATAGTCTAAACCTTCTAAAGTCTTTAAATTAAAGACTTTAGAGTGTTAATGCAAACCAACTTACTAAACTGTTAATAACAGTTTATTTAGTTAGTCCCATAGAGTCCTTTAGACTGAGCAGTTTACTTTATAAACTTCACTCAATAGTCTAAACCTTCTAAAGTCTTTAAATTAAAGACTTTAGAGTGTTAATGCAAACAACTTACTAAACTGTTAATAACAGTTTATTTAGTTAGTCCCATAGAGTCCTTTAGACTGAGCAGTTTACTTTATAAACTTCACTCAATAGTCTAAACCTTCTAAAGTCTTTAAATTAAAGACTTTAGAGTGTTAATGCAAACCAACTTACTAAACTGTTAATAACAGTTTATTTAGTTAGTCCCATAGAGTCCTTTAGACTGAGCTGTTTACTTTATAAACTTTCACTCAATAGTCTAAACCTTCTAAAGTCTTTAAATTAAAGACTTTAGAGTGTTAATGCAAACCAACTTACTAAACTGTTAATAGCAGTTTATTTAGTTAGTCCCATAGAGTCCTTTAGACTGAGCAGTTTACTTTATAAACTTCACTCAATAGTCTAAACCTTCTAAAGTCTTTAAATTAAAGACTTTAGAGTGTTAATGCAAACCAACTTACTAAACTGTTAATAGCAGTTTATTTAGTTAGTCCCATAGAGTCCTTTAGACTGAGCTGTTTACTTTATAAACTTTACTCAATAGTCTAAACCTTCTAAAGTCTTAAATTAAAGACTTTAGAGTGTTAATGCAAACCAACTTACTAAACTGTTAATAGCAGTTTATTTAGTTAGTCCCATAGAGTCCTTTAGACTGAGCTGTTTACTTTATAAACTTTACTCAATAGTCTAAACCTTCTAAAGTCTTTAAATTAAAGACTTTAGAGTGTTAATGCAAACCAACTTACTAAACTGTTAATAACAGTTTATTTAGTTAGTCCCATAGAGTCCTTTAGACTGAGCTGTTTACTTTATAAACTTTACTCAATAGTCTAAACCTTCTAAACTCTTTAATTTAAAGACTTTAGAGTGTTAATGCAAACCAACTTACTAAACTGTTAATAGCAGTTTATTTAGTTAGTCCCATAGAGTCCTTTAGACTGAGCAGTTTACTTTATAAACTTTACTCAATAGTCTAAACCTTCTAAAGTCTTAAATTAAAGACTTTAGAGTGTTAATGCAAACCAACTTACTAAACTGTTAATAACAGTTTATTTAGTTAGTCCCATAGAGTCCTTTAGACTGAGCTGTTTACTTTATAAACTTCACTCAATAGTCTAAACCTTCTAAACTCTTTAATTTAAAGACTTTAGAGTGTTAATGCAAAGCAACTTACTAAACTGTTAATAGCAGTTTATTTAGTTAGTCCATAGAGTCCTTTAGACTGAGCAGTTTACTTTATAAACTTCACTCAATAGTCTAAACCTTCTAAAGTCTTTAAATTAAAGACTTTAGAGTGTTAATGCAAACCAACTTACTAAACTGTTAATAACAGTTTATTTAGTTAGTCCCATAGAGTCCTTTAGACTGAGCTGTTTACTTTATAAACTTCACTCAATAGTCTAAACCTTCTAAACTCTTTAATTTAAAGACTTTAGAGTGTTAATGCAAACCAACTTACTAAACTGTTAATAGCAGTTTATTTAGTTAGTCCCATAGAGTCCTTTAGACTGAGCAGTTTACTTTATAAACTTCACTCAATAGTCTAAACCTTCTAAAGTCTTTAAATTAAAGACTTTAGAGTGTTAATGCAAACCAACTTACTAAACTGTTAATAACAGTTTATTTAGTTAGTCCCATAGAGTCCTTTAGACTGAGCTGTTTACTTTATAAACTTCACTCAATAGTCTAAACCTTCTAAACTCTTTAATTTAAAGACTTTAGAGTGTTAATGCAAACCAACTTACTAAACTGTTAATAGCAGTTTATTTAGTTAGTCCCATAGAGTCCTTTAGACTGAGCTGTTTACTTTATAAACTTCACTCAATAGTCTAAACCTTCTAAAGTCTTTAAATTAAAGACTTTAGAGTGTTAATGCAAACCAACTTACTAAACTGTTAATAACAGTTTATTTAGTTAGTCCCATAGAGTCCTTTAGACTGAGCTGTTTACTTTATAAACTTCACTCAATAGTCTAAACCTTCTAAAGTCTTTAAATTAAAGACTTTAGAGTGTTAATGCAAACCAACTTACTAAACTGTTAATAACAGTTTATTTAGTTAGTCCCATAGAGTCCTTTAGACTGAGCAGTTTACTTTATAAACTTTACTCAATAGTCTAAACCTTCTAAAGTCTTTAAATTAAAGACTTTAGAGTGTTAATGCAAACCAACTTACTAAACTGTTAATAACAGTTTATTTAGTTAGTCCCATAGAGTCCTTTAGACTGAGCTGTTTACTTTATAAACTTCACTCAATAGTCTAAACCTTCTAAAGTCTTTAAATTAAAGACTTTAGAGTGTTAATGCAAACCAACTTACTAAACTGTTAATAACAGTTTATTTAGTTAGTCCCATAGAGTCCTTTAGACTGAGCTGTTTACTTTATAAACTTCACTCAATAGTCTAAACCTTCTAAAGTCTTTAAATTAAAGACTTTAGAGTGTTAATGCAAACCAACTTACTAAACTGTTAATAGCAGTTTATTTAGTTAGTCCCATAGAGTCCTTTAGACTGAGCTGTTTACTTTATAAACTTTACTCAATAGTCTAAACCTTCTAAAGTCTTTAAATTAAAGACTTTAGAGTGTTAATGCAAACCAACTTACTAAACTGTTAATAACAGTTTATTTAGTTAGTCCCATAGAGTCCTTTAGACTGAGCTGTTTACTTTATAAACTTTACTCAATAGTCTAAACCTTCTAAACTTTTAATTTAAAGACTTTAGAGTGTTAATGCAAACCAACTTACTAAACTGTTAATAGCAGTTTATTTAGTTAGTCCCATAGAGTCCTTTAGACTGAGCAGTTTGCTTTATAAACTTTACTCAATAGTCTAAACCTTCTAAAGTCTTAAAAAAAACTTTAGAGTGTTAATGCAAACCAACTTACTAAACTGTTAATAACAGTTTATTTAGTTAGTCCCATAGAGTCCTTTAGACTGAGCTGTTTACTTTATAAACTTCACTCAATAGTCTAAACCTTCTAAACTCTTTAATTTAAAGACTTTAGAGTGTTAATGCAAACCAACTTACTAAACTGTTAATAGCAGTTTATTTAGTTAGTCCCATAGAGTCCTTTAGACTGAGCAGTTTACTTTATAAACTTTACTCAATAGTCTAAACCTTCTAAAGTCTTTAAATTAAAGACTTTAGAGTGTTAATGCAAACCAACTTACTAAACTGTTAATAACAGTTTATTTAGTTAGTCCCATAGAGTCCTTTAGACTGAGCTGTTTACTTTATAAACTTCACTCAATAGTCTAAACCTTCTAAAGTCTTTAAATTAAAGACTTTAGAGTGTTAATGCAAACAACTTACTAAACTGTTAATACAGTTTATTTAGTTAGTCCCATAGAGTCCTTTAGACTGAGCTGTTTACTTTATAAACTTCACTCAATAGTCTAAACTTCTAAAGTCTTTAAATTAAAGACTTTAGAGTGTTAATGCAAACAACTTACTAAACTGTTAATAACAGTTTATTTAATTAGTCCCATAGAGTCCTTTAGACTGAGCAGTTTACTTTATAAACTTTACTCAATAGTCTAAACCTTCTAAAGTCTTTAAATTAAAGACTTTAGAGTGTTAATGCAAACCAACTTACTAAACTGTTAATAGCAGTTTATTTAGTTAGTCCCATAGAGTCCTTTAGACTGAGCAGTTTACTTTATAAACTTCACTCAATAGTCTAAACCTTCTAAAGTCTTTAATTAAAGACTTTAGAGTGTTAATGCAAACCAACTTACTAAACTGTTAATAACAGTTTATTTAGTTAGTCCCATAGAGTCCTTTAGACTGAGCTGTTTACTTTATAAACTTCACTCAATAGTCTAAACCTTCTAAACTCTTTAATTTAAAGACTTTAGAGTGTTAATGCAAACCAACTTACTAAACTGTTAATAGCAGTTTATTTAGTTAGTCCCATAGAGTCCTTTAGACTGAGCTGTTTACTTTATAAACTTTACTCAATAGTCTAAACCTTCTAAAGTCTTTAAATTAAAGACTTTAGAGTGTTAATGCAAACCAACTTACTAAACTGTTAATAACAGTTTATTTAGTTAGTCCCATAGAGTCCTTTAGACTGAGCTGTTTACTTTATAAACTTCACTCAATAGTCTAAACCTTCTAAAGTCTTTAAATTAAAGACTTTAGAGTGTTAATGCAAACCAACTTACTAAACTGTTAATAGCAGTTTATTTAGTTAGTCCCATAGAGTCCTTTAGACTGAGCTGTTTACTTTATAAAACTTCACTCAATAGTCTAAACCTTCTAAAGTCTTTAAATTAAAGACTTTAGAGTGTTAATGCAAACCAACTTACTAAACTGTTAATAGCAGTTTATTTAGTTAGTCCCATAGAGTCCTTTAGACTGAGCAGTTTACTTTATAAACTTCACTCAATAGTCTAAACCTTCTAAAGTCTTTAAATTAAAGACTTTAGAGTGTTAATGCAAACCAACTTACTAAACTGTTAATAGCAGTTTATTTAGTTAGTCCCATAGAGTCCTTTAGACTGAGCAGTTTACTTTATAAACTTTACTCAATAGTCTAAACCTTCTAAAGTCTTTAATTAAAGACTTTAGAGTGTTAATGCAAACCAACTTACTAAACTGTTAATAGCAGTTTATTTAGTTAGTCCCATAGAGTCCTTTAGACTGAGCAGTTTACTTTATAAACTTTACTCAATAGTCTAAACCTTCTAAAGTCTTTAAATTAAAGACTTTAGAGTGTTAATGCAAACCAACTTACTAAACTGTTAATAACAGTTTATTTAGTTAGTCCATAGAGTCCTTTAGACTGAGCTGTTTACTTTATAAACTTTACTCAATAGTCTAAACCTTCTAAAGTCTTTAAATTAAAGACTTTAGAGTGTTAATGCAAACCAACTTACTAAACTGTTAATAACAGTTTATTTAGTTAGTCCCATAGAGTCCTTTAGACTGAGCTGTTTACTTTATAAACTTCACTCAATAGTCTAAACCTTCTAAAGTCTTTAAATTAAAGACTTTAGAGTGTTAATGCAAACCAACTTACTAAACTGTTAATAGCAGTTTATTTAGTTAGTCCCATAGAGTCCTTTAGACTGAGCAGTTTACTTTATAAACTTTACTCAATAGTCTAAACCTTCTAAAGTCTTTAAATTAAAGACTTTAGAGTGTTAATGCAAACCAACTTACTAAACTGTTAATAACAGTTTATTTAGTTAGTCCCATAGAGTCCTTTAGACTGAGCTGTTTACTTTATAAACTTCACTCAATAGTCTAAACCTTCTAAACTCTTTAATTTAAAGACTTTAGAGTGTTAATGCAAAACAACTTACTAAACTGTTAATAGCAGTTTATTTAGTTAGTCCCATAGAGTCCTTTAGACTGAGCAGTTTACTTTATAAACTTCACTCAATAGTCTAAACCTTCTAAAGTCTTTAAATTAAAGACTTTAGAGTGTTAATGCAAACCAACTTACTAAACTGTTAATAACAGTTTATTTAGTTAGTCCCATAGAGTCCTTTAGACTGAGCTGTTTACTTTATAAACTTCACTCAATAGTCTAAACCTTCTAAACTCTTTAAATTAAAGACTTTAGAGTGTTAATGCAAACCAACTTACTAAACTGTTAATAGCAGTTTATTTAGTTAGTCCCATAGAGTCCTTTAGACTGAGCTGTTTACTTTATAAACTTCACTCAATAGTTTAAACCTTCTAAAGTCTTTAAATTAAAGACTTTAGAGTGTTAATGCAAACCAACTTACTAAACTGTTAATAACAGTTTATTTAGTTAGTCCCATAGAGTCCTTTAGACTGAGCTGTTTACTTTATAAACTTCACTCAATAGTCTAAACCTTCTAAAGTCTTTAAATTAAAGACTTAGAGTGTTAATGCAAACCAACTTACTAAACTGTTAATAACAGTTTATTTAGTTAGTCCCATAGAGTCCTTTAGACTGAGCAGTTTACTTTATAAACTTTACTCAATAGTGTAAACCTTCTAAAGTCTTTAAATTAAAGACTTTAGAGTGTTAATGCAAACCAACTTACTAAACTGTTAATAACAGTTTATTTAGTTAGTCCCATAGAGTCCTTTAGACTGAGCTGTTTACTTTATAAACTTCACTCAATAGTCTAAACCTTCTAAAGTCTTTAAATTAAAGACTTTAGAGTGTTAATGCAAACAAACTTACTAAACTGTTAATAGCAGTTTATTTAGTTAGTCCCATAGAGTCTTTTAGACTGAGCAGTTTACTTTATAAACTTTACTCAATAGTCTAAACCTTCTAAAGTCTTTAAATTAAAGACTTTAGAGTGTTAATGCAAACCAACTTACTAAACTGTTAATAACAGTTTATTTAGATAGTCCCATAGAGTCCTTTAGACTGAGCTGTTTACTTTATAAACTTCACTCAATAGTCTAAACCTTCTAAACTCTTTAATTTAAAGACTTTAGAGTGTGTTAATGCAAACCAACTTACTAAACTGTTAATAGCAGTTTATTTAGTTAGTCCCATAGAGTCCTTTAGACTGAGCAGTTTACTTTATAAACTTCACTCAATAGTGTAAACCTTCTAAAGTCTTTAAATTAAAGACTTTAGAGTGTTAATGCAAACCAACTTACTAAACTGTTAATAACAGTTTATTTAGTTAGTCCCATAGAGTCCTTTAACTGAGCTGTTTACTTTATAAACTTCACTCAATAGTCTAAACCTTCTAAACTCTTTAATTTAAAGACTTTAGAGTGTTAATGCAAACAACTTACTAAACTGTTAATAGCAGTTTATTTAGTTAGTCCCATAGAGTCCTTTAGACTGAGCAGTTTACTTTATAAAATTTACTCAATAGTCTAAACCTTCTAAAGTCTTTAAATTAAAGACTTTAGAGTGTTAATGCAAACCAACTTACTAAACTGTTAATAGCAGTTTATTTAGTTAGTCCCATAGAGTCCTTTAGACTGAGCAGTTTACTTTATAAACTTCACTCAATAGTCTAAACCTTCTAAAGTCTTTAAATTAAAGACTTTAGAGTGTTAATGCAAACCAACTTACTAAACTGTTAATAACAGTTTATTTAGTTAGTCCCATAGAGTCCTTTAGACTGAGCTGTTTACTTTATAAACTTCACTCAATAGTCTAAACCTTCTAAAGTCTTTAATTTAAAGACTTTAGAGTGTTAATGCAAACCAACTTACTAAACTGTTAATAGCAGTTTATTTAGTTAGTCCCATAGAGTCCTTTAGACTGAGCTGTTTACTTTATAAACTTCACTCAATAGTCTAAACCTTCTAAAGTCTTTAAATTAAAGACTTTAGAGTGTTAATGCAAACAACTTACTAAACTGTTAATAACAGTTTATTTAGTTAGTCCCATAGAGTCCTTTAGACTGAGCTGTTTACTTTATAAACTTCACTCAATAGTCTAAACCTTCTAAAGTCTTTAAATTAAAGACTTTAGAGTGTTAATGCAAACCAACTTACTAAACTGTTAATAACAGTTTATTTAGTTAGTCCCATAGAGTCCTTTAGACTGAGCAGTTTACTTTATAAACTTTACTCAATAGTCTAACCTTCTAAAGTCTTTAAATTAAAGACTTTAGAGTGTTAATGCAAACCAACTTACTAAACTGTTAATAACAGTTTATTTAGTTAGTCCCATAGAGTCCTTTAGACTGAGCTGTTTACTTTATAAACTTCACTCAATAGTCTAAACCTTCTAAAGTCTTTAAATTAAAGACTTTAGAGTGTTAATGCAAACCAACTTACTAAACTGTTAATAGCAGTTTATTTAGTTAGTCCCATAGAGTCCTTTAGACTGAGCAGTTTACTTTATAAACTTTACTCAATAGTCTAAACCTTCTAAAGTCTTTAAATTAAAGACTTTAGAGTGTTAATGCAAACCAACTTACTAAACTGTTAATAACAGTTTATTTAGTTAGTCCCATAGAGTCCTTTAGACTGAGCTGTTTACTTTATAAACTTCACTCAATAGTCTAAACCTTCTAAACTCTTAATTTAAAGACTTTAGAGTGTTAATGCAAACCAACTTACTAAACTGTTAATAGCAGTTTATTTAGTTAGTCCCATAGAGTCCTTTAGACTGAGCAGTTTACTTTATAAACTTCACTCAATAGTCTAAACCTTCTAAAGTCTTTAAATTAAAGACTTTAGAGTGTTAATGCAAACCAACTTACTAAACTGTTAATAACAGTTTATTTAGTTAGTCCCATAGAGTCCTTTAGACTGAGCTGTTTACTTTATAAACTTCACTCAATAGTCTAAACCTTCTAAACTCTTTAATTAAAGACTTTAGAGTGTTAATGCAAACCAACTTACTAAACTGTTAATAGCAGTTATTTAGTTAGTCCCATAGAGTCCTTTAGACTGAGCAGTTTACTTTATAAACTTTACTCAATAGTCTAAACCTTCTAAAGTCTTTAAATTAAAGACTTAGAGTGTTAATGCAAACCAACTTACTAAACTGTTAATAACAGTTTATTTAGTTAGTCCCATAGAGTCTTTAGACTGAGCTAGTTTACTTTATAAACTTTACTCAATAGTCTAAACCTTCTAAAGTCTTAAATTAAAGACTTTAGAGTGTTAATGCAAACCAACTTACTAAACTGTTAATAACAGTTTATTTAGTTAGTCCCATAGAGTCTTTTAGACTGAGCAGTTTACTTTATAAACTTCACTCAATAGTCTAAACCTTCTAAAAAAATTAAAGCACTTTAGTGTTAATGCAACCAACTTACTAAACTGTGTAATAACTTATTTAAAGTCTTTAAATTAAAGACAGTTTAGAGTTTTAATGCTAAACCAACTTTTACTAAACTTTAGAGTGTTAACTACTAAACAGTTAATTAGTTTATTTAGTTCCCATAGAGTCCTTTAGACTGAGCTGTTTACTTTATAAACTTCACTCAATAGTCTAAACCTTCTAAAGTCTTTAAATTAAAGACTTTAGAGTGTTAATGCAAACCAACTTACTAAACTGTTAATAACAGTTTATTTAGTTAGTCCCATAGAGTCCTTTAGACTGAGCTGTTTACTTTATAAACTTTACTCAATAGTCTAAACCTTCTAAAGTCTTTAATTTAAAGACTTTAGAGTGTTAATGCAAACCAACTTACTAAACTGTTAATAGCAGTTTATTTAGTTAGTCCCATAGAGTCCTTTAGACTGAGCAGTTTACTTTATAAAATTTACTCAATAGTCTAAACCTTCTAAAGTCTTTAAATTAAAGACTTTAGAGTGTTAATGCAAACCAACTTACTAAACTGTTAATAACAGTTTATTTAGTTAGTCCCATAGAGTCCTTTAGACTGAGCTGTTTACTTTATAAACTTCACTCAATAGTCTAAACCTTCTAAAGTCTTTAATTTAAAGACTTTAGAGTGTTAATGCAAACCAACTTACTAAAACTTTTATAACAGTTTATTTAGTTAGTCCCATAGAGTCCTTTAGACTGAGCAGTTTACTTTATAAACTTCACTCAATAGTCTAAACCTTCTAAAGTCTTTAATTTAAAGACTTTAGAGTGTTAATGCAAACAAACTTACTAAACTGTTAATACAGTTTATTTAGTTAGTCCCATAGAGTCCTTTAGACTGAGCTGTTTACTTTATAAACTTCACTCAATAGTCTAAACCTTCTAAAGTCTTTAAATTAAAGACTTTAGAGTGTTAATGCAAAACAACTTACTAAACTGTTAATAGCAGTTTATTTAGTTAGTCCCATAGAGTCCTTTAGACTGAGCAGTTTACTTTATAACTTTACTCAATAGTCTAAACCTTCTAAAGTCTTTAAATTAAAGACTTTAGAGTGTTAATGCAAACCAACTTACTAAACTGTTAATAACAGTTTATTTAGTTAGTCCCATAGAGTCCTTTAGACTGAGCTGTTTACTTTATAAACTTCACTCAATAGTCTAAACCTTCTAAACTCTTTAATTTAAAGACTTTAGAGTGTTAATGCAAACCAACTTACTAAACTGTTAATAGCAGTTTATTTAGTTAGTCCCATAGAGTCCTTTAGACTGAGCAGTTTACTTTATAAACTTTACTCAATAGTCTAAACCTTCTAAGTCTTTAAATTAAAGACTTTAGAGTGTTAATGCAAACCAACTTACTAAACTGTTAATAACAGTTTATTTAGTTAGTCCCATAGAGTCCTTTAGACTGAGCTGTTTACTTTATAAACTTCTACTCAATAGTCTAAACCTTCTAAACTCTTTAATTTAAAGACTTTAGAGTGTTAATGCAAACCAACTTACTAAACTGTTAATAGCAGTTTATTTAGTTAGTCCATAGAGTCTTTTAGACTGAGCAGTTTACTTTATAAACTTTACTCAATAGTCTAAACCTTCTAAAGTCTTTAAATTAAAGACTTAGAGTGTTAATGCAAACCAACTTACTAAACTGTTAATAGCAGTTTATTTAGTTAGTCCCATAGAGTCCTTTAGACTGAGCAGTTTACTTTATAAACTTTACTCAATAGTCTAAACCTTCTAAAATCTTTAATTTAAAGACTTTAGAGTGTTAATGCAAACCAACTTACTAAACTGTTAATAGCAGTTTATTTAGTTAGTCCCATAGAGTCCTTTAGACTGAGCAGTTTACTTATAAACTTTACTCAATAGTCTAAACCTTCTAAAGTCTTTAAATTAAAGACTTTAGAGTGTTAATGCAAACCAACTTACTAAACTGTTAATAACAGTTTATTTAGTTAGTCCCATAGAGTCCTTTAGACTGAGCTGTTTACTTTATAAACTTCACTCAATAGTCTAAACCTTCTAAACTCTTTAATTTAAAGACTTTAGAGTGTTAATGCAAACCAACTTACTAAACTGTTAATAGCAGTTTATTTAGTTAGTCCCATAGAGTCCTTTAGACTGAGCAGTTTACTTTATAAATTTACTCAATAGTCTAAACCTTCTAAAGTCTTAAATTAAAGACTTTAGAGTGTTAATGCAAACCAACTTACTAAACTGTTAATAACAGTTTATTTAGTTAGTCCCATAGAGTCCTTTAGACTGCTGTTTACTTTATAAACTTCAGTCAATAGTCTAAACCTTCTAAACCCTTTAATTAAAGACTTTAGAGTGTTAATGCAAACCAACTTACTAAACTGTTAATAACAGTTTATTTAGTTAGTCCCATAGAGTCCTTTAGACTGAGCAGTTTACTTTATAAAACTCACTCAATAGTCTAAACCTTCTAAAGTCTTTAAATTAAAGACTTTAGAGTGTTAATGCAAACCAACTTACTAAACTGTTAATAGCAGTTTATTTAGTTAGTCCCATAGAGTCCTTTAGACTGAGCAGTTTACTTTATAAACTTTACTCAATAGTCTAAACCTTCTAAAGTCTTTAAATTAAAGACTTTAGAGTGTTAATGCAAACCAACTTACTAAACTGTTAATAACAGTTTATTTAGTTAGTCCCATAGAGTCCTTTAGACTGAGCTGTTTACTTTACAAACTTCACTCAATAGTCTAAACCTTCTAAAGTCTTTAATTTAAAGACTTTAGAGTGTTTATGCAAACCAACTTACTAAACTGTTAATAGCAGTTTATTTAGTTAGTCCCATAGAGTCTTTTAGACTGAGCAGTTTACTTTAAAAACTTTACTCAATAGTCTAAACCTTCTAAAGTCTTTAAATTAAAGACTTTAGAGTGTTAATGCAAACCAACTTACTAAACTGTTAATAACAGTTTATTTAGTTAGTCCCATAGAGTCCTTTAGACTGAGCTGTTTACTTTATAAACTTCACTCAATAGTCTAAACCTTCTAAAGTCTTTAATTTAAAGACTTTAGAGTGTTAATGCAAACCAACTTACTAAACTGTTAATAGCAGTTTATTTAGTTAGTCCATAGAGTCCTTTAGACTGAGCTGTTTACTTATACAAACATTACTCAATAGTCTAAACCTTCTAAAGTCTTTAAATTAAAGACTTTAGAGTGTTAATGCAAACCAACTTACTAAACTGTTAATATCAGTTTATTTAGTTAGTCCCATAGAGTCCTTTAGACTGAGCTGTTTACTTTATAAACATTACTCAATAGTCTAAACCTTCTAAAGTCTTTAAATTAAAGACTTTAGAGTGTTAATGCAAACCAACTTACTAAACTGTTAATAACAGTTTATTTAGTTAGTCCCATAGAGTCTTTTAGACTGAGCAGTTTACTTTATAAAATTCACTCAATAGTCTAAAGACTTCTAAAGTCTTTAAATTAAAGACTTTAGAGTGTTAATTCAAACCTACTTACTAAACCGTTAATAACAGTTTATTTAGTTAGTCCCATAGAGTCCTTTAGACTGAGCTTTTTACTTTATAAACTTTACTCAATAGTCTAAACCTTCTAAAGTCTTTAATTAAAGACTTTAGAGTGTTAATGCAAACCAACTTACTAAACTGTTAATAACAGTTTATTTAGTTAGTCCCATAGAGTCCTTTAGACTGAGCAGTTTACTTTATAAAATTCACTCAATAGTCACTAAACTTCTAAAGTCTTTAAATTAAAGACTTTAGAGTGTTTTAATGCAAACCAACTTACTAAACTGTTAATAACAGTTTATTTAGTTAGTCCCATAGAGTCCTTTAGACTGAGCTGTTTACTTTATAAACTTCACTCAATAGTCTAAACCTTCTAAAGTCTTTAAATTAAAGACTTTAGAGTGTTAATGCAAACCAACTTACTAAACAGTTTAATAGCAGTTTATTTAGTTAGTCCCATAGAGTCCTTTAGACTGAGCAGTTTACTTTATAAACTTTACTCAATAGTCTAAACCTTCTAAATTCTTTAAATTAAAGACTTTAGAGTGTTAATGCAAACCAACTTACTAAACTGTTAATAAACAGTTTATTTAGTTAGTCCCATAGAGTCCTTTAGACTGAGCTGTTTACTTTATAAACTTCACTCAATAGTCTAAACCTTCTAAAATCTTTAATTTAAAGACTTTAGAGTGTTAATGCAAACCAACTTACTAAACTGTTTATAGCAGTTTATTTAGTTAGTCCATAGAGTCCTTTAGAATGAGCAGTTTACTTCATAAAATTTACTCAATAGTCTAAACCTTCTAAAGTCTTTAAATTAAAGACTTTAGAGTGTTAATGCAAACCAACTTACTAAACTGTTAATAACAGTTTATTTAGTTAGTCCCATAGAGTCCTTTAGACTGAGGTGTTTGCTTTATAAACTTCACTCAATAGTCTAAACCTTCTAAAGTCTTTAATTTAAAGACTTTAGAGTGTTAATGCAAACCAACTTACTAAACTGTTAATAGCAGTTTATTTAGTTAGTCCCATAGAGTCCTTTAGACTGAGCTGTTTACTTTATAAACTTCACTCAATAGTCTAAACCTTCTAAAGTCTTTAAATTAAAGACTTTAGAGTGTTAATGCAAACCAACTTACTAAACTGTTAATAACAGTTTATTTAGTTAGTCCCATAGAGTCCTTTAGACTGAGCTGTTTACTTTATAAACTTCACTCAATAGTCTAAACCTTCTAAAGTCTTTAAATTAAAGACTTTAGAGTGTTAATGCAAACCAACTTACTAAAACTGTTAATAGTACAGTTTATTTAGTTAGTCCCATAGAGTCCTTTAGACTGAGCTGTTTACTTTTTAAACTTCACTCAATAGTCTAAACCTTCTAAAGTCTTTAATTTAAAGACTTTAGAGTGTTAATGCAAACCAACTTACTAAACTGTTAATAGCAGTTTATTTAGTTAGTCCCATAGAGTCCTTTAGACTGAGCTGTTTACTTTATAAACTTCACTCAATAGTCTAAACCTTCTAAAGTCTTTAATTTAAAGACTTTAGAGTGTTAATGCAAACCAACTTACTAAACTGTTTATAGCAGTTTATTTAGTTAGTCCCATAGAGTCCTTTAGACTGAGCAGTTTACTTTATAAAATTTACTCAATAGTCTAAACCTTCTAAAGTCTTTAAATTAAAGACTTTAGAGTGTTAATGCAAACCAACTTACTAAACTGTTAATAACAGTTTATTTAGTTAGTCCCATAGAGTCCTTTAGACTAAGCTCTTTACTTTATAAACTTCACTCAATAGTCTAAATCTTCTAAACTCTTTAATTTAAAGACTTTAGAGTGTTAATGCAAACCAACTTAATAAACTGTTACTAAAAGTTTATTTAGTTAGTGCCATAGAGTCCTTTAGACTGAGCTGTTTACTTTATAAAATTTACTCCATAGTCTAAACCTTCTAAAGTCTTTAAATTAAAGACTTTAGAGTGTTAATGCAAACCAACTTTATTAGACTTTAATGACATTTCTTTAGTTAGTCCTATAGAGTCCTTTAGACTGAGCTCTTATACTTTACAATTTATTCACTCAATAGTCTAAACCTTCTAAACTCTTAATTGAAAGACTTTTAGAGAGTGTTAATGCAAACCAACTTACTAAACTGTTAATAGCAGTTTATTTAGTTAGTCCCATAGAGTCTTTTATACTGAGCAGTTTACTTTATGAACTTCACTCAATAGTCTAAACCTTCTAAAGTCTTTAAATTAAAGACTTTAGAGTGTTAATGCAAACCAACTTACTAAACTGTTAATAACAGTTTATTTAGTTAGTCCCATAGAGTCCTTTAGACTGAGCTGTTTACTTTATAAACTTCACTCAATAGTCTAAACCTTCTAAAGTCTTTAATTTAAAGACTTTAGAGTGTTAATGCAAACCAACTTACTAACTGTTCATAGCAGTTTATTTAATTAGTCCATAGAGTCCTTTAGACTGAGCAGTTTACTTTATAAAATTCACTCAATAGTCCAAACCTTCTAAAGTCTTTAATTAAAGACTTTAGAGTGTTAATGCAAACCAACTTACTAAACGTTAATAGCAGTTTATTTAGTTTAGTCCCATAGAGTCCTTTAGACTGAGCAGTTTACTTTATAAACTTTACTCAATAGTCTAAACCTTCTAAAAGTCTTTAATTTAAAGACTTTAGAGTGTTAATGCAAACCTACTTACTAAACTGTTTAATAACATTTTATTTAGTTAGTCCCATAGAGTCATTTAGACTGAGCTGTTTACTTTATAAACTTCACTCAATAGTCTAAACCTTCTAAATCCTCTTAAATTAAAGACTTAGGAGAGGTTAATGCAAACCAAACTACTAAACTGTGAATAGCAAGTTTATTTAGTTAGTTCATAGAGTTCCGGTTAGACTGAGCTGTTTACTTTATAAACTTTACATCAATAGTCTAAACATTCCTTTCTAAAAATCTTTAATTTAAAGACTTTTAGAGTGTTAATGCAAACCAACTTACTGAACTGTTTAATAGCATTTTATTTAGTTAGTCCCATTAGGTCCTTTAGAATCTGAGCTGTTTACTTTATAAAATTTCAACAAATAGTCTAAAACCTCTAAAGTCTTTAAATTAAAGACTTTAGGGTGTTAATGCAAACCAAACTAGTAAACTGTTAATAAATAGTTATTTAGTTAGTCCCATAGAGTCCTTTAAACTGAGCGTTTTACTGTATATACTTCAACCTCAATAGTCTAAACATTCTAAACTCTTACTTAAAGACTTTAGAGTTTTAAGCAAACAACTTACTAAACTGTTAACAGTTTGTATTAGTCCCCTAAGAGTCCTTTAGACTGAGCAAGTTTGCTATTATGAAAGTCAATCAATAGTGTTAACCCTTCTAAGGCTTTAAATTAAAGACTTTTAGAGTGTTAATGCAAACCACTTATCTAAACTGTTAATAGCATTGATTTATGAGTACCGTTAGCTCTTTAGACTGAGCGGTCTACATTATAAACTTACCTTTCCCCACTCAATATTCTAAACTTCTAAATCTTTAATTTAAAGACTTAAGATGTGTTAATGCTAACCAAAACTTATGTAAACTGTTAATACCAATCAGTTACTTAAGTCCCATAGAGTCCGGTGAGATTGAGCTGTTTGAGTTGTGAACTTCACTCAATAGTCTAAATCTTCTAAAGTCTTTAATGAAGGGAGACTTTACGAGTGTAAAGGCAACCGACTTACTAATGGTTTATCGGAGTTGTATTGAGTCCAGCCCCAACAGGAGTCTAGCACTGAAGTGTTACTTCAGAAATTCACTCAATAGTGTACACATTCAAACTCTTTAAATTTAGACTTTAGAGTGTTTATAAC
>NW_024534423.1:0-20996 GCF_016097555.1 Gigantopelta aegis
GTTGTCCTTCATTAGAAAGTTGGAAAATTTTGCCAAAACTTATATATTAACAACAAAGTATAATAATTTAAAATTTCTATCACTGTTAAAATTAAAAAAAATAGGAGTAATACAATGTTGCTTTAAAAGGACATTGTCTCTGTTTTTGTGTTTGATAGCTTGTTGATTCATGATGCACACTGGAGTAAACAAATAAGTTTAACAGTGTGTGGGTGTGTATGTGTATATATGTAATCTATATGTGGAAGCAGGAAACAGGAAGACAAAGAGGGAGAGAGGAGGAGTTGCAGGCTAGTCATAAGCAGAGACCTGAAAAGGAATCTCAGCAAATAACTGACTACTAGTGGATATACTGTGAACAGGTGGCCCATTTAACAAGAGGGGAAAACCCCTACTGGCCTATATTAAGTATCATCTTTTGTGTTGCTTTAAAAACTCCATCAAACCTGGAAAAGTGGAGGGAATAAAGGTTAAAGAGTTCAAACATAGAAGTACTATCATACACAAGGTTGTGAGAAAAAGTGCAATGAGAATCAAAGTACTAATAGAAAAAAGGGGAGGGATATCTAGAATTAAGTAATAATAATCTTAAGGTAATCCTGTTCCCACTACACTGATATATATATATATATATAGCACCTGCTGAGACATTACATCATAAAGGGAGACCAGTGGGTCTTTACTTTTAGGCTGTGGTAAGTGATATGGTTGTCCATTCAGCTCCTCCTGCAATTAATATATTTTAATTAAGAACAACAACCCAGGTGCAGACCACAGCAGCCAAGATTTAGTATGGTACCATTTGTCTTTAAAATCGTTTATTTGCACAAAAACTTATTAGTTCTATGGTTATTGTAATTAAATTATGATATTTAGGAAGCCACATATATTTTACTCTATAGCCTCATGTTAGTCCTTCTGGTTATTCAAGTGCTAATTGTGGGTTGGAAACTACAACATTCCAAACATAGAAGAGCTAAAAATTGAATTATGATATATAAGTATACACTCTATACAAGTGTGTGTGTTTGGACTCCGACCTTAATGGGGTCAACCTAGCAATGGTATATATAGGAAGTTTCCATTCAATGATGTTTATAGTGAGTTTATGTCTTTAGGGGGCATTGTAAATAAATTGTTTTTTTAAATTATTATATAAAGTATATAGCATCACTACATTGACTTCTCCCCTAGCTACTCCCACTATAATCCAAGTACCAACCACAAACTAGTGATTGTATACACTATTGAGTCTAAAGTTCAAACACTATGAAATTGATATAGTGAAAACTTTCACTATACATACATTAGAACATAATGATAACAAATCTATACTTAGAACAGCAGTACTGACTGGCAATGAGACTGTTAATACTATTACTTATTATTATATATTTCTGGCGCCAAATGAGCATTATAGGTTGTCTAGACATACTCAAAAGAGATTGAGGTCCATGAAAGGTGTGAAGACAAGACTATTACAATTCCAATACCATTAAACAGGTGAGAGAGACACCACGCACACACACAGGTTGGATATTTACTAAATTCAATAACAGCTAGCGCTCCTAATTGAGGTGGTGAACTGTTCTTATCTCTTTAGAGTGTGAACACATAACTTATTAGTTCTTTTACAAAGACAGACTTGTTAGTAGTCTATATCTGACTTAGTGTGTGTCTGTGTGTGTTGCTATTAGGTTGAAAAAAAATCAAATTTTTAGCTGGCAGCTGTGTTATGTTATTACATATGTAATACTGTTATGTTTCAATGCTCAACTTACAAGTTTTTACATACTATTTGTACAATGTTTTTACATAATTATAAATTGTTATCATGTAAATTTGACTGACTTTCTTTCAATATTGAAACCAGAATACTAAGATAGGTCACAATAAAGAGAGACAGTTATTAGATAACTAACACCTTTTAAACAACACAAGCTAACTTAAACACTACAAGAGCGAAAAAATATTCTTAAAAGAAGAAACACTAATATGTTGTCTGCACATCAGTAATTGATTACTAGAACAATGCACAACAACTAGTGATAATGTACATCATACATATTAACTAGTAATAATAGTAATATATTGGATTTCTAACAACAGAGACTGTCTGTCTGATGGCTAGTTACTTTTGCTTCCACTCTAATAATGAATATTGTACCATACAAGTTTGTTTATGAAAGTTTTTTTAATTGTTTGTTTGTATAATTACAAATATTAACACATGGAGAGTCAACCATTGGTATATGATGATGATAGTATGTACTTGATATTCTACTATTTTTATTGCCTACGTAAAAACTTTAAGATATGATCAATATTTTAGTTTTATTAACCATATTTGGAGTGGACAACAAAAACAATTTAGACTGTGAACTAAACCATACCACCTAATGGTTTGTTACACATTATAACTAATTTTAAACAATACCAAATGCATCTTAACAATGACAGCTAGTTTTAAATAGTATTATATTGTTTTATACTGCTTGTCATAAGACAGAGATAAGGTACAAACATACTATACATAGTAATGTAGGAGGGGTAATCAGTCACATTTGACAAGAGAAGGCTTTCCATTTTTTTATTTTAATAGCGTGTGTAGTTACCATATTACTACACCATCACCATGGAACATTATAGTAAGACAAAGAGTTTGTGGTAAAAAACAAGTGCACATTTAATAATATAAAAAAAAGAACAGATATTGACCACAATGACCCACCATTGGAAAGTACCTACCACAAGTGACCAGCTAACAGCTAATACTTACCACATTGGCTATCAACCATTAAACAATGCCCTTAGTGGTTATACCTACCTATAAACTAATAAACAGAGTAGAGTAAAAATAAAGTACTACAATCCTTGCCAATGCAGATGTGGTAGGCTTAATAATCAAGTAGATAAATTGTTATCACTCCACCTAGTTCAGTTGCTAAGCAGACATAATGAAAACGTTAGGCTTTTAAATAAACAAACAAATATAGAAAAAAGCTGGCTGGGTCACTATAAGAAGAGACAATTGACTAAACAAACAAAGAAGAAGACAGTTGAAAAAACCAAACAGAGAAGACAATTGACTAAACAAACAAGAAGACAATTTACATTATATTAGTTTGCTGAAAGTTGAAAAGAAACATCAAACAAGAAAGGAACACAACAATTCTGGGAAATATTTAAAAAATGTTCTCAGTATGGTTAAAATAGTAAACAAAAATAGCAACTATGAATTGAAACACAAAACAAACAAGCAATTATAACACAATATAGAATGTTTCAATCCACTCTCTTCTCATAATCAGATACATTCTTACTTAAACTAGCACCTAGCATTACTAGAATGGGTATAGTCTATGTTATATAATGGTCCCTCTACTCTGTCAACATGGAGTCACAAACAATGATGTGTAGCTTACAATTATTACATGATATAAAGAAGTGACAGTCAACAATCTAGTAAATTATAATATTAAATTGATGGTGTAACAACCCAAACCTTAGCAACCATAGTAACCATAGCAACCATACTAACATGGCTAAGTCATCACCTGACATTAAAATTGTAATTTTAAACAATGTGTATTTTTATGATATTGTTGTTGATGTAGTAAATTGATTCAATTGAGAATGTTATGTTAAGTAACCCACACCTGTTAGTTATGTATATCTATCAATCTGCCGTCTGTTTTCTATTCTCACTATGACACATCACTTCTCCATGCATACTTATAAATTTAAAGTACCACTCAATTATACTAACCATAGGATTGTATTGAACTGTAAGAACAATCTCATTATCAACAGGAACTTCCTACAGAGATAAGGGAAACATATAATTAGAATTTTGATCATTAAAGATACCCTACAAAATGTCTTCTCTACAAAACTTGTTAAATGACTTAATAGGTTCAGTAGACCACTATAGTTTAATGTCCTTATAATGATTTCTATAAACGATGATCTTATCCATTAGTAATGTTAATTACATTATTGCTAATAGCAACCCTACACACTAAAACCACCAAATAAAGTAATATCATGTAGGCGGGTACAGATATAAAATCAAATTTTGTATAAAGGTCAATGACTTAATTATTTAATTATACCAGGAGAGAGCTAAAAACACCCCATCTGTTTTATCATGTAATGTATTATACTTACTATAAACAAAGGGAACATATCATATTATTATAATTCCAAGAGTAGACAATAGGATTATATAATATAGTAAGTTAATATATTACTAATATACCTCAATATAATAGATGGCTTCAAAATTGGCCATGTTAACTGTGGACAAAAAATACATTAGTTAATAATGATTTTTTTATTATGAAATAACAGTGTGTAAACTTTGTACTGTAGAGTAATAGCTAGAGGTAGTTAGTTGCTATGATAACCCCTCTGCAATATCAACAGTGAGATCATTGCTAATGTAATCTGTGAGTAGTATAATCAATACCCAGTATTAAAAACTATTAATAACTACTAATAACTCTAATACCTATAATAATTATGTTTGATAATGGAATATAAATTTTTGCACCTGGTAAATTTGTCAGACACTCATAATGATATCAATATCATACTTAGCCTATTAAACACTACTATGGAATTAATTCACGCAAACATTTCCAACATATTTATAGATAACTATTAATAATTACTAATAACTAGTAAAACCACCACAACTTTTTCCATTCACTTCAAATAATTGATCTCCAACTTGTAATAGACCACACCTCTCAGCTGGACTGCCAAGACTCAAATCATTAATGAACAGTCCCCGTTCGACTCAAGCCACAATGTCCATTCCCAAACTCTGTTGTCTGCTTAAGTCTCACCTCTCGAGATTGACGTCCTTGAAATGCCTAAAGACAAAGAGATTATAAATAATACACATAGTTACCATCTATTACTTGTTTTATTTCAGTCAAACTGGTTTGATCCCTCATTGGATACAAGAGATCACTGTGGGAGATGTTATTTGTGGTTCACTTGTCCCTCCTCAAGATATCCAGCGACAAAGTGGACACATTTATTGGTTGAGGAGACGACACCACACCCACATTATTAAGATCTGGTTCTAGTTCTAATTCTGAAGTAATTTTCTATAGCCAATATGTTCTTGTGAAGGAGGATCATGAGACAGGTGTGTTACAGAGGGTGTGTTGTTATCAGTAATATTGACTGGATATATAATTCTCAGGATTAACAATGGGTGGTGTTTCATCTTGATATTGAGTTGAATCTGATTGAGTGTCTAAAATGGGTGGAGCTAATAAATGACAAACCACACCTATTACCATTACTTACAACCTCATATTTTTGCTGAAATATCTACTAATGCATTAAATAGTGACTAGACAACGTGTCTACTGTAGTTTCTAGAGGTTCAAGAATATCATCATCAACTTCAGATATGTCAGTTTCTGCCTGCGACAATAGTTCCTTGAGAATTGACAGAGCTCGGTGAGTTCTGTAGCAGACAATGACAGTATATTATAATAATTACACATACACATATATATTAATTAATACATATTACCTTCTTTGGACAGTGACATAGTAAACACAATACACCACCCACTAGTTTGAAACATTCATTATACGGAAAGTGTACTGAGATGAACGGCAATCAATTTTTAACCCTTCTGTAGCAATGAAAGGATCTAAAAACTAAAAATAATTATTATTAATAATGGCAGCTTCCGTATACTTCAGCGTGGTGTCTCTAGTCTGGGTGGCGTTACCCCAGAGACTAAGAATGAACAGTAAAGAAAAACCAGATGTTTAGTGGTGTGTACCTCTCATCAAAAAAGGTTTGTTAAATGAAAGTAATGAACTTGTAAGATTCCTCCAAAAAGAGAAAATAAATACCTCAATATTATAATATCAGACACACCCACAATTCAGCAGTGATATCCATGGCTCTTTCTCTCTCTCTCTTCTTTCAGGTGTTAGTGCTCATCATTCATTCATTCATTCACATTAACATCATCAGCTTTTAATGTTGTTTTTAGCCACTCTGGAGTAAGCCACACCTAATTTGTTGTACGTTGCATTTAACTTATAATTGTAGGGTGCACCAGTAGAATTTGTTGATATTGATGACAATAACAGACAATGGATTATTGACTTCAGATCAAAAGGCCTTTCAAATCCACATAAACTAGAAGAGATGGACAGTGAGCAGAGATTTAAAATTATATTGACATCGTTCTTAGATTCTTTGCAAATACATAATGAAATACATTTCTTTTTAAGGTGCCAAGTTTGTAGCTCTTGTAATTCCCAGTGGACCAGGTGCTCTATTTGATTTGAATACAAACCAAGAGTTGGCAACCTTATTGAATGCATTTAGTAGAGAAAAGAGTAAGGGAGAGTATTTAACATCATCAATATGGTATTATTCTCTCTGTTAGAACCAATATGTGCTATAGGATATGGAGTAGCTAGTTTGTTTTCAACATTGGATATACCATTCACAAAGCTGGACATTTAGTCAGCATAGCATGACAGCTGTAAGACAGTAGTGAAATCCCTCTCTGATCCTCCTTATCTCTCTCTCTCTCTCATTTGATAGCCACCACTTTCAGATTAATAAACGTGATGATTTTTCATCTCTTCCTGTTATCCCTCCAGACTTTATTAGAAAATTTGGTGCAACCTTTAGCGGTAAGTCTCTGATATTTAAATTTTACAAAGATTTCAAAAAAAAAAAAAAAAAAAAAAAAAAAAAAAAAAAAAAAAAAAAAAAAATGTAACTTATAAAATTTTACAAAGATCAAATAACTTACGGAAAAAAAACTTTAAAATTTTAAGTTTTGTCAAGAGTTACTTTTGTACACGAAGCTCATATATTATCACGATCAATATATCGTGGTACTCTCTCCGGTTTTAACAATGACATAGCCATACCAGGAGATGAGGTGATAACACTTTCTTCAATATGGTCTTCAGAATCTGGTTTATAACCTTGTACATGAACCAGTCGTGTAGTGAAAAACATATTCATATGGTCCACGTCACTGATCTGGTTTATAAGACTGATTGAATAGTTCCTCTAAAAGGCCATTCAACTTCATGATCATATTCTCCTGGAATGAATAAGAATAAACTTGTAATTTATGGTACTTCACTCTGAAATGAAGTTTGCATTTTGTAGCCGTAGGGCATCAAGAAAAAACTACAAGATGGAGGGATCTCAGTCAATGAGTTTTTTAGTTTTAAAAACATCACTTGGTATCTTTATGTTGATGTAACTGAAATCTATTTTGAATCGATGCCATTCGAAATAATTGATATTTCAAGTCTTCAATGATTTCAGAGTTGTTCTTTGTCGCGACTTACTAGTCTGTTTGTCAGTTGAGCTATTTTGTTATCTTTTTCTGTAGCTTCTTCTTTAAGAGATTTGATTTTCCTTCCTCTGTTCTCCAAGAGCATGTGCAAGTAATTTTAGATGTAACTGAGTGCTTCTTCTAAATGTTGTTGGTGGTATTGGCGCTGTATTGTCACCTCACAGCCGATGTCTCTAAAATCACAAGACACTATTTCTAGCGGACATTCTGTACTAAGATGCTCAGGCAAATGGTTTCTCTCCATACCTTCTTTACCACATTCGAGTGGACAATTTACTATGAATTTCTCACACACCAACCAATGTTTTTCAAGTATTTCTTGATAGATACCTTCATACCGGCATATTCACAAACATAGGGACGCTGAAAGCACGTGTACTCTTCATGACCTTGTTTCTGACAACGTAATATCTTCTCCTGACACCCATATATACAGATAACCTCTTCATACTCGCATATTTGGAGGTGTTTGCTGAGATTGTTAATTTCACCTTGCCAGCTACACCCAAAATTATTAGCAGATGATTCGCTTAATGATATAATAAGCTGTCTAGTTTATTGTGAGGACAATAAATCTGTAACTCGTTGACTTTTCTCCTGAAGTAAAGATCGTCGTGACATTTCTAAAGGATATTGCTGACACATGGGACCAATTACTGTCTGACATTTATCAAACAAGTTACACACTTCTCACACAAATGATTACCACAGCAGTCTGTTTGTTTAGCTTCATCGACAAGATCAAGGCAAATAGGGCAAATAAAATCGGCGGATGGGTCCTCCACTAAATCATATCTGTAGTCCGTCATTGCTCCTGAGCCCTTAGGGCATGAAAATTGCCCCTTAGTTTTTTTAGTCTTAAATAAGGGGGGGCGAATTTAGTAGCATGCCATTGTGACCACATCATGATTATTGTTTTTGTAAGAATACTCTCTCTCTCTCTCTAGCTTCTCAAGCTGGTGGTCTTCATGTTGTAGTTGACAATTATCTCGTCACAGGTCAAAATGAGCAGTCAACATTGACTGCAGTACAAAACCTTATTCTACTCAGCAACGCTAGGTAAATGACTTTAAATTAACAATGTCATCATTTCTTATCCCAGATTAACTCGAGGAAGATGATGAGTCATTTTTAGTAGACATAAAGGAATTACTTAATATTTTATATTATGTTATATAACATGGGAGTGTATTCAAGGGTTTACATTTATACATACTTTCCTAGTGCCAATTAAAAATAAATTAGTAAGAAAACCAAACTCAAAATCAAGTCACTATTATCAATAGTCAAAGTAAGTTTTTAGTTTCTTGTGGTTTTAGGCATGCGCACTTGATGCAATCAGTCATGCATCTCACATATATAACTCGAAACTTCAAGCAATCATCTTTCAAATATTGTACTTCTCTACTGGGGTCATATTTTAACTCTGACTTGGCAATAAACAGAGACTTTTCCCAGCCTTGATTTGACCTTTCACTTTGCGTCACCCTGGAGAGAGGGAGAGAGTACTCATAATTATAAAGTATAAAATGGGAAAGTACAATTTCCTACAATAAAATTCAACCGAATAATTACAAACCTAATAACCATATCATATGTAGTAGTTATTAGAAATTTTAGTCATTTTCTTGACCAAACAACAATATTTACTATGGGAAGAATTTCAATTATTTACCACTTTTAATTTATATTTTATCAATTTTATTTTATTCATTACCTTTTACAATACTGTTCAGGTGTGCGGTCATTAAAATCAGACGTCTGCTCATGATGGCACTCGTCATTAAGCTGATTAAGCAGTTGTATGGTGATAGCTCCTCTAAACGGCCATACCTGCATATCATCATACTCTCCCTTCATTAGATAAAGTGAACAGATACGTGGGTACGTTTCCCCATGTCCCAGGCCTTGAGGAGGCAACACGAACACACATTTTATACCCACCCAAATGAGTATAAAAGGACGACAAAACACAACTCATGATGCTGACATCGGCGTTCATAATTATTGTATTCAAACTCATATGGACAATCCTTTGGGGTAGGGCATGGAAGGGTTACTGTACTTGGGAACTTTGCTATCTGGAGTGGGTAGCTCAGGGACAAGAAGAGAACATCATCGGTTTCTTCATTAGGTTTGGAAAGTCTGTCTTTGTCATCATCAGCCACTGCAAACATTTGCTGTTTCAGAAAGAGTAATCTCAGCAAAACAAGTCTTCATTTGTTGAATGAGATGATAATTTGTTTCTCATTGTGTCATTAACTTTTTAGTCTATCAACAGTAGATTGAAGCTCTCGTTATCCTCAATTAATTCTTGTAATCGTCGTGTCACCTCTATGGTGTCGAATGTCGGCCTTTTTGGACAATTCTTCATTTTCGGTGTTTCTTCAAAACATTACGCCAATTCTTGACGACACCCATTAGCACAGAGACAACAACATAGATACACTCACCTTCTCTCTTACCCCTCTGCAAATGGTCTGGGAGACCACGGACTTCCCCCTGCCAAGCACAAACCTCTTGACTTCATAGGGCAATAAATCTTCAATCCATTAATAGTCCTCTGAAGACCTTTGTTAAGGACACCTTTCACATTCGATTCCTTACAGAGAGGCCATGGTTTGTTATCTCTCTGTACTTTTAACAAGCAAGTGAGACAAAAATGATGTCCCACAACATTGCGTCAATTGAGGGTCTTTTAATACATCGAGGCATATAGAACACGAGACTTCTAGCTCGGGGGGACTGGATTAACGAACTCGATGTCGTTTGAAGAAACCCAAATACGCCGTACCTCTCGCCCTCCGCCATTTCAATAGACGTTTTTGGGGGTGTGGTCATAACTTATAAATTTATTATTATTATTAAAATTTTAGTGACAGAAAGAAAGATCATGAGTGCATAGTTGTGCCCCACAAGAGATTGAAAGAAAAATCTGAAGTACATATTGAGGGGTCAGTAGGGTCGTCTGGATAATACTAACCATATTTATTTAAATCAATGTTCAAAATTTAGTTTCAACTAATTGACTTAATTGAACAAATACTCCATAAATAATTTACTAGAGTATATATCACTGTCAACAATATTAATATTTATTTCTATTAGTATCAGATATACACAATAGAAATAATACTATAACTATTTAAATATTATTAATTTATTATACTAATAAAAATTAATATAATTGAATAGTTTTTTATAAAATATTTACTATTATTTTATTATTATGATCACCGCAAATTTTTTTGCCTTTATAAAATAGCTTTTATTTATAGTACAATTACTACAGCTTTAGGTGTTCTTCATAAACAAGTAACTTTGTTTTCTCTTGGAGAATATATACACATTATTTAGTTCCAATTGTTACATTATAACATAGTTAATTTATTTTAGTCAAAACTTAATCAGTAAAAGTTACTACTGAAAAAACTTTCGAAATAAAAGTCACAATATTTTTTACAAATTATCTTATAACAGTTTTTAGTATTTATACTGGACGTCTTCATTGTTGTGAAGAAAAGACCAATGCATTAGGTACTGCAGTCACATTAAAACAATAACCACCAGCTGTCCTCACATTTCTTTGCCTCTGTTGAAACATCACAGCACATGAAAGAATACACACACAAAATAAAAGAATGTTCTATAAATAGTAGCTAGTAGTGTTCTATTTTTAGATACAACCTCAACTGTAAGCATTTGTTACATAGTGTCATAGTTATATTATTGCTACTAATTCCTAGATTGTTGTTATTTAATAAAACTTACCCATACTGCTCTTCGTTGGTCCAGCAGTAACAAAAAGTGTTTTGTAATTTAGTGGCCATTTCTTCATTAAGACTACTTGTTATAAGTGCAAACCAGTCACTGTCAGTATTCCTGAATAACTACAAAGATTAAGTTAGAATATAGCCATCTAATCTCTCTCACATACATACTTACCTTGTAGAGTATCTTTCATGGCACAATATTCATCAATTCCTTATCTTCATCATCAAATATTTTGGTATCTATTTCAAGTATTGTTTGAGCTAATGATAATGGATCATTATCATCATCATCATCGTCATATCCTCCCCTAACTAACAAGGAAACAATGAGGTCATTAACAAGAGAATAATCAATACCATAATTAAATAGCAAACACATCAATATGATGACATATATGAGATCAGTATATCAAGGACTATGTCATCACAGACTAATAGATATATCTTGTTAATATATTTTACTTTGTTTCCTAGTCGTTGGAGTAATGGGTTCCTTTGTTTTTTATCATCTTCTTCATCGTCTAATTCGCCATCTAATATAATACAGTAACACTTATAATACAAGTTGAACTATTGATGTCTAGTAATACCTAACTCCTCTTCCACTTGGTCATCTCCTGCTCCTTCTTCCTCTTCCTCCCTCATCTTCCTCACCATCTTCTGCTTCTTCTAAATTTAGCAAAGAGAGACAAACAATTCAACAAGCAATCATCAGACAGGACTTAAATATGTCTCCTTTTTCAATCTCTCCTCTTACTTTTATAAGCAGCTACCAATAGATCTAGCTGGTGTGTTATCATGGTACAATGTGTATAGCATTCTTGGATAGCAGCTGGTCTCATTGGACATTGAAGGACACAACATAGTCCCAATTACAGAGAGTTTACGATCATGAATACTGTGTGTGGTTTATATATGGGAGAGCATAATTTAATACAAAACATAAAAAAAAATACAAAAAAAAAAAAAAAAAAAAAAAAAAATAGTAGACCTAAAAAAAGAGCGAAGAGCATAATTTACACGCTTTATAAAAATGATGTAAACAATGAATTAATAATCAATTAACAAAAAAAAAAAAAAATTAAATAAAATATCAATCATTTTTTCATGTATAAATACACAAATGACAAGAACCAAGGAATTTCACCAAAATATCTAAAATTCCATCAGGTTCCAATTGTGGACTATTACCTAAACATGATAAATAAAACAACGCGATTATTATCATATTTTAGTGTAATATCATAAATTGTGAATCGCTTTGATCTATGGATAAGACTAATATTTGATATTATAAAATAGTTTTATAGAGTTTGTATTTTGTTAATTACATTCTCATTCTAACTTATGTTATTATAAATTATTTCATAACCCAAGTATTAATAACCACAGTTACAGTATTAATAACTAGACCACATAATTAAATTTTAATAAGAGATCACATGACCAACAATAACTTCCTTTCTTTACCTTATTTGTAGCAAGTAGCAATAAAAACAAGTAAGTTAGGAATTGTAGTAGTTGTAGTAACTACATTACTAGCTATTCTCATCTAGATCTAATGGCCTCTACTAACAAGTCTAACATCATTGGAAACTGGTGGTTATACACTATAGATTTGTTGATGGTGACCCTCTACAAAATATATCTGTCATATTTGTACTTTTATAGCTTGAAACCTCAACAAGTTAGTTTTGTTGTGGTAATGTTTTTCTGTAAGAGTTGTTCTTGAAGAGTTAAAGTCTAAAGGTCAACAGTTCATATGTCCTATTTTGTCGTCATGATCTTACTGACAATTACTTTAATGATCGTAGAGCTGATCTTAAATAAATTCTCTACAAATATATTGTACTAACAAGAAAGAGTCCAATGATGACATTACTTGTCAATGGACAGGTAATCTAAAAGATATTAAGATCATCTTAAAGTCTGTCCCTATCAGCTAATAACTTGTACTAATAAGTGTGTGAACAACTCCAACGTCAAAAACCTTCAACATCATCTTGATAATGAATGTCTGAAACGTCAAGTCTCATGTCCATATTGTCAAGCAATAGCCACTTATGAGGAGATTAATGGTAATCATATTGAGGATTGTCCAGATTATCCTGTTACCTGTGACAATGAAGGATGTAATGAAGTCACAAAAAAAAAACGTCATCTTATAGAGGACCATTATAATATCTGTCCTAAACAAATCATAACATGTCCATATAATCATATTGGATGTAATGTAAGATAACGAGAAGTTAAGAAGAACACGAAGAACATGACATAAGAACATCTTGAAATGTCAGTAGAGATATTAAACATACACAACAAAAAATAGAAATACTTCATAAAGGATCACGAGATAAAATTTAAGATCTTCAAGCAGTGTAGTGCTAATAAATCATTGAATACTACAACTAGAAGCTAAATTATCATCTGTTAATGAATACAGCAGTAGTACATCATCATCAAATCTATCATGGAGGATTTTGTCAAGTTTATAAAAGTTGCTAACTTCCAAAACTAAAGATGAAATAATGAATGGTATAGTGCCTGGTTTATATACATCTCCTGCTGGCTACAAGTTCCGTTTGAATGTTGTTGCTAATGGTAGTTGATGATTATTATAAAGATACTCATGTCTCTTTTTATATACAATTAATGTCAGGAGCTTATGATAACATACTTGAGGGCCATTCCAGGGAAAGACCTGTAGAGCTACTCAACCAACTAGAAAGATAAAACCATATGAAGAATTTTGTGCAGTTTGATGAATCTACACCACTATAGTGCAGACGGATACAAGTGAGAAACGACATGGGGGTGGGATATGGTATTCCCGACTTCATTTCTCATAGTGATCTCTTTCTTAACTCCTTTCTAATTGTCCATATCTCAAAGATGATGCTCTCTACTTTAGAGTGAGTGTGAACAACTACTTTCAAGACTAAACCATGGCTAGCTACCATCACAAGACTCTCATGAAGATTTTTCATACAATGTTGTAAACTTTCTTGGTATAAGTGTGTTGTTACCTTTATTACTCTACATTAATGAATATTGTCATTAATTGATGTTGCTAATGAGCTTGTCAGTAGAATTTAGTCATATACACTTTTTTATTATAACTATCATAGAGTAAATATAACTGAAAACATTAGATGAAGATCCAACTAGAGAGGGATTCAGTCCCTTTCCTTACTATCCTTGTGATGTCAACATAAACTGGCTATAAGAACAGAAATGTAAGACTGGAAGCTAAAAAACCTGATGAACATAATTACATCCTTGACTGATTTCTATACCTACCTTAAAAACTCTACCAAATCAATCCTCTAACCCTAAGTAATGATCAAGATATGTAGTGGTAATTAATATACAATGAACTAATCAATAGTCCTTGTCCCCCTGATTTTGAAGTGACTCTTTGGTAACTATTAAGTTTTTCTGGATAGAGTTGAGTGTACTGCCACCTCCTAAAACTACCTCATAGTTTTGCATGGTAAATATATATATTTACATTATTGATATTCACAAGTAACAATATACCTGTAATGTTAACTTCATTAGTTTATTTACTATCCATTTTTATTTATGGATATTAAGTAAATTCATAATTTATCATGATACTTTCAATGTCACATGATCTGTATTGTTAAAGTTAAATCCACTCTTCCTGTCAACCATCACAGCATCAAAAGTAGAAAGTAAGATGTAAGTTTAGTGATAATCAAGTAATATCAGATATTATATTATCTCTTATCATCTAGATTTTAATGGCCTCTAACATCATTGAAACTGTGGTTAAACTATAGATTTGTTGATGTGACCCTCCTACAAATATATCTGTCACATTTGTACTTTTATAGCTTGTAAACCTCACAAGTTACCTGTTTGGAATGTCTTCTGTAAGAGTTGTCTTGAGAGTTAAAGTCTAAGGTCACAGTTTATATTTGTCCTATCTGTCGTCATCTTACTAATAATTATTTTTCAATCGTAGAGCTGATCTAAAATAAATTCTCTACAAATATATTGTACTAACAAGAAAAGGATTCCAATGCTAGACATTACTTTCAATGGACGGTAATCTTAACAGCTATTGAAGATCCTCTTAAAGTCCTGTCCCTATCAGCTAATACACTTGTACTAATAATGTGGTTGAAATTCCAAACGTCCAAAACCTTCAACATCTCTTGATAATGGAATGTCTTTAAACGTCAAGGTCTCATGGTCAATATTGTCAAGCATAGCCACTTCTGAGGAAGATTAATGGTAATCCTTCGGAAGTGTCCCAGATTAATCCTGGTTACATGTGACAATGGAAGGAGTAATGAAAAACAAGGGTCAACAAACGTCATCTTAGAGGACTCCTTATAATATCGTCCCCTAACCAAATCATATATATGTCAATATAATTAAGATTGATGTAATGTTAAGATGATAACGAGAAGCCGAAGAAACACGAATAACATAACATGAAGAAACCTCTTGAGAATGGCATTAAGGTTCAATTAAAGATCTTCAAGCGAGAATGTTCCAAATAAAGCATTACTATCGACACTTCCAACCAAATTAGATCAATTCGGAAAGTGTTACCCCTCACCCTTTCAATTATAAGAAGTTATTAATTTACTAACTTTAATTATGGTAAGATGACGACAATGAATTGGTATAGTCCTGGTTTCTAAACTTCTTCTCTGAGTTATAAAATGGTTTTTAAATATTTGTCCTAATGGATCATGATAAGTCTACAAGGTACCACTCTCTCTGTTTATGGGTGTCTAATGGCAGTAAAGTATGACGACACCTTGGAGTGGCCTTTTCAGGAGGGTTTTTTTTCACTGTGGAGCACTCCAACCAATAGAAGATGACAATCATTACAGAGATGTCGTAAATTTTTGACACTCCCAAGCAATATAGTGCAGAGAAAGAGTCAAAGGAAGATTATGGAGAAGTATGGGGTAACACCAAATTCATTTCTCACCTCCCGAACTATCTCTCCGATTCCTTTTCTTTCTTAATTTGCAATATCTCAAAGATGCTACCCTCACTTTAGAGTAATGTGACTGTCATCTCCAAAGAACTCAAACCTATGCTGTTTAAAAACAAAGAGCATTGTTTAATCATAAAAACACAAAGACAACGCCATATGTTATTAGCTTCTACTTCAAATACTATTTTTTGATTATGAGTAGGCATAAATTATCACCCACTCATATGTTTTTCTTACATTACTTGTCATGTTAGTGAATTGTTTATTCATGTTCGAAAATAGAAATTTACTTGTACATACATGAAATTTTTATCAGTTATCACATCATCTAGGATCTACCTCCCCCCCCCCATCCGCTCTCACACTACCACAAATGCTAGCCGGCACTATCACATACTAAGTCCAGAAGTTTTATTCTTAAAAGTGAAGACAAGTTTAATATATCTGCCATCTTTGTTACCTTTGTAGACACGAAAAACCTCAACAAGTTACCTGTTTGTGGTAATGGCTTCTGTAAGCGTTGTCTTGAGGATTAAAGTCTAAAGTCAACAGTTCATTTTTTCCTATCTGGTCGCAGACTTACGACAATGAACTTTAATGATCGTAGAGCTTATCTAGAATAAATACTCTACCAAATATATTGGACTACTAACGGAAAGAGTCCCAATGATGACAATACTTGGTCAATGGACAGGATAATCTAAAAGATATTTAAGATCATCTTAACCGTCTGGGCCCTATCAGCTAATAACTTGTACTAATAATGTGGGTGAACAACGCAACCTCCAACGTCAAACCTTCAACATCATCTTATAATGAATGTAAAAACGTCAAGTCTCATGTCAATATTGTCAAAACATCGCCACTCATGAGGAGATTAATGGTAATTCCTATGAGGAGTGTCCAGGACTATCCTGTACCTGTGACAATAAAGATATAATGAAGTCATCAAAATGTTATAGCTTACCATTATAATATCTGTCCTAAACAATCATATTATGTCATATAAAATCTAGGAATATGTAAAAGATGAAATGAAGATCATGAAACATGAAGACCTGATATGGAGAAACATCTTGAAATGTCAGTAAAGATGATTAAAGATCTTCAAGCAAAGAGTGCTATAAATCAAGTGTTTACTATCAACACTTTAAGCCAAATTAGATCAATCCGTAGAAGTGTTACCATCACCTTTCAATATAGAAGTTATTAAATTTACTAACTTTACTATGCGTAAAGAGAAGACAATGATTGGTATAGTCCTGGTTTCTAATACTTCTCTGGTGGTTATAAAATGAGTTTAAATGTTTGTCCTAATGGTCATGATGAAGGTAAAGGTACTCATGTCTCTTGTTATGTGTGTCTAATGTCAGGAGAGTAATGATGACATACTGGAGTGGCCATTTCAGGGAGTGGTCACTGTAGAGCTACTCAACCAACTAGAAGATAAGGACCATCACATCAAGACCACCATTTTTAATGAGACTACACCACCAGACAACAGACAGATAGTAATAGGAAAACATATGGAAGAGGTGGGGTTATCCACAGTTTATTGCTCACTCTGAACTCTCTCTTAAACTCCTTTCTAAATCATCAATATCTCAAGATGATACCCTCTACTTTAGAGTGAGTGTAACTGTTACCTCCAAGACTAAACCATGGCTAACTAATACTATATAAACTTACAAACATATAACTAGTAAACTAATACATATATACATAATGTATGTTTGTAAGTAAATTTAATATTATTGGACTTAATGTCTCAACTACTTTCTCGAGTAACCTTTTTTCAATTTATTATAGCTGTATGTGTTAATAGAAATGTTTTAAAACTCAAGATTTCAATTGTCAATGACCATTTGCAGCAAAATATGGTAATAAGAAAAGATCCTCACTCTAAAAACATTTAGGACAAAACAGATACAATGCTATCAGTTTTGTAAGTGGATTCTGTAATGAAATATTGTTTAAATCATTTATAACTAATAATAAACTATGATGATGTCCTTATCATAAAATGGCTGAAAAGAGTGAAACAAGTAAGATAAAGTTAATTACAATTAAACACACACACATTATCTTTAAGGTAGCAATGACCTTATAATTCTAATATGAGTCTTTGTAATTCTCTCTCTCTTTGCTCTCAGTTTGAACATATACAACCTGAAGAATCAAAGTACAAGAAGGTGGTTATAACTATGAATTTGTAGATGGTGATCCTCCTGATACCTGTACTTGTTGGATATGTCTAGCTGTCGCTAAGGAACCATACCAAGCTAGCTGCTGTGGTAAAGTCTACTGTAAGACTTGTCTTGAGAACTACAAGATGAAAAAAAAAAGGCCACATGTCCAATTGTCGTGGAGAACTTACTAACAACTACTTAAAGATACAAAGACAGAGAGAGAAATAAAACATCTTCATATTTATTGCCACTAATAAGACTAAAAAATTGCATGTGGGAGGGGCTCTCAAAGATATAGACACCCACCTCACTGTATGTGCCTTTCAAAGTGTTAAGTGCAAAATGTGTGTTGTCAAATGGTATTAGGTCGACTCCTGGGACAACATTGTGATACAGAGTGCTGTAAGAGGCCACATAAAGCCAATATTTGTCCACTTAGAAGCTGGAATATGATATCATAATAGTCCACATTATGAAGAATGTCCTGATGTCATTATAGGTTGTCCCAACGAGGGGGTGCTCTGATAAGATCAAACGTTGTCAAGTAACAAGTCATCGTGAGACATGCTCTAAGGAGGTTGGCTCTTGTTGTTATCAAGACATTGGTTGTTGTTCAATGGTTAAGAGAGTCATTAGCTTGAAAACGAAGAAACAGTGTGTAGTCAACATCTTAAACTTGCAGTAAAAAGGATGAACTCAAAATGAACATTTTTAATGAGCAAGATAAAAACATTAGAAGATCAAGTTGAAAGAGCTCAACTGATGTCTACCCATAGTGACTAATGGTAGTAAAGAAAAAGGAAGAATGGCGTTCATCGGGATTTTATACTTCTCTTGTGGCTACAAAATGTCCTTGTCGATCTATCCTAATGGTCGTGGTGATGGTAAAGGTACTCATATCTTGTTATTGTGTCTAAATGCAGGAGAGCATGACGACACACTGGAATGGCCATTCCAGGGAGAGGGTTACGGTGAAGCTACTCAACCAACTAAGAAGATAAGAACCATAAGAAGTGTGTCATTAGGTTCAATGAGTCCATACCACTGAAGTACAGACAGAGGTAGTGGGGAAAACAATAGGAGATGGATGGGTATTTAACAAGTTTTGTCGCTCACCCCTTTGCTCTCTACCAACTATTATTTACAAACTTTATATTTGAAAATGACACTTACTATTTTAGAGTGAGGTGACAGTACCTATTAGTTCCAACACAAAACCATGGCTAATCTAAAACGACAACAACACTATGGCTACTAAAACGACACAACACTATGGCTACTAAAACAACAACATTGTATACCTTCATTTAAAATGTTATCTTTTACAATGTATGCATGTACAAGGTATATTTTAAAATAGTACTACACACACATACTATTTACCATATATGGTGTCCTCCTCCCCTCCCCTTTCAGTATATTGTAGTAAGTAATACAAAGACATTCAAACTCAGTACACATGAGTTATAAATCCTATGTCAACATTAATTTGGATGGCTGACAAAAGAGCATTCCTTGTCAAAACAATGCAACCTAACTTGTGTACTAATAATAGCTTGATAGGTTTAAATTGTGTTCAGTACATTGACAAGTTGTACGGTTAAATATCACTTCCTGCTATACTGTAGTAGTCTCTAGTATAATAACTACAGTATAACTGTCTTGTTAGCAGAATGCTTAAAGACAACAGGTGTGTCCTGAGACAGCAATAAATATTAAAGCTAGTTAAATCTCATAGAAGAAGACAGAGAAAGAGAGAAGACTTCCAGGTAAGTTTAGAATATAGACGTCATAACTCTGTTATAATAATATAGCCCTAGTGAAGGCTGGGAATGAGGCTACTTATATAGTAGAGCAATTATAAAGAGAATGTCATAACATATTGTGGTTTGTTGTAGTGAGATCATAGCCTCTGTTTTACTATCAGAATAGTTAATTAATGAATAGATAAATTAAAAGATTAATTATATAGCTGTTAACTATGAAAGTAGTTAGTAAAAATAATACTGCAAACAACAGTCGTTTATTAAACAAATCACATGACTCTCTCAGATATACGATAGATACTTTATATTACTCATTGGTTAATATGCTATACTCATCCTCCTTCTCTATCTAGTCTCATTCATTATGGCTTCCAATACCAGCTGAAATGAGGAGGTTATGTTGTCAATTTGTTGATGATAACCTTCCCGATGAGTTTTAGTTCACATATGTCAGGTAGTACACACGTGATCTCTCATCAAGTAATCTGTTGCGGTAGAATATTCTGTAGCCATGACTGGAAGAACTAAAGCAGAGAAAGATTTACTTCACTTGTCCTAACTGTCGTGAAAGTTTGTTGATAACTATTTCAAAGGATGTAAATACAAGATCGTAAATACGGTCATCTTTTCATATTATTGTCTAATAAAGATATGGATGTGAGTGGGTTGGTGCTCTAAAAGATCTGAAGATCATGTCGTGGATTGCCCAGTCAGGCTCATTGAATGTAAAAATGGTGTGGTGATAGTTACTACCACGATGTCAACATGATCACCATTGTAAAGAATTGAAATGTCCAAGAAGAAAAAAGTCGCATGTAAACAAACTGTCGCAAAACGTGGGGAACATGCCTAATACGGGGAGCACCTCACAAAGTTCGATCTCCTTTTACCTTTTTAGGGGTGCAAAGAAAAAT
>NW_024534424.1:0-42961 GCF_016097555.1 Gigantopelta aegis
GTTTTATTTATTAGTCCCATAGAGTCTTTTAGACTTAGCAGTTTACTTCATAAAATTTACTCAATAATCGAAACCTTCTAAAGTCTTTAAAATTAAAGACTTTAGAGTGTTAATGCAAACCAACTTACTAAACTGTTAATAACAGTTTATTTAGTTAGTCCCATAGAGTCCTTACTGAGCCGTTTACTTTTATAAACTTCCACTCAATAGTCTAAACCTTCTAAAGTCTTTAATTTAAAGACTTTAGAGTGTTAATGCAAACCAACTTACTAAACTGTTAATAGCAGTTTATTTTTTAGTCCCATAGAGTCCTTTAGACTGAGCAGTTTACTTTATAAACTTCAACTCAATAGTCTAAACCTTCTAAAGTCTTTAAATTAAAGACTTTAGAGTGTTAATGCAAACCAACTTACTAAACTGTTAATAACAGTTTATTTAGTTAGTCCCATAGAGTCCTTTAAACTGAGCTGTTTACTTTATAAACTTTACTCAATAGTCTAAACCTTCTAAACTCTTTAATTAAAGACTTTAGAGTGTTAATGCAACCAACTTTCTAAACTGTTAATAGCAGTTTATTTATTTAGTCCCATAGAGTCTTTTAGACTGAGCAGTATACTTTATAAACTTTACTCAATAATCTAAACCTTCTAAAGTCTTTAAATTAAAGACTTTAGAGTGTTAATGCAAACCAACTTACTAAACTGTTAATAACAGTTTATTTAGATAGTCCCATAGAGTCCTTTAGACTGAGCTGTTTACTTTATAAACTTCACTCAATAGTCTAAACCTTCTAAACTCTTTAAATTAAAGACTTTAGAGTGTTAATGCAAACCAACTTACTAAACTGTTAATAGCAGTTTATTTAGTTAGTCCCATAGAGTCTTTAGACTGAGCAGTTTACTTATAAACTTCACTCAATAGTCTAAACCTTCTAAAGTCTTAAATTAAAGACTTTAGAGTGTTAATGCAAACCAACTTACTAAACTGTTAATAACAGTTTATTTAGTTAGTCCCATAGAGTCCTTTAGACTGAGCTGTTTACTTTATAAACTTCACTCAATAGTCTAAACCTTCTAAACTCTTTAAATTAAAGACTTTAGAGTGTTAATGCAAACAACTTACTAAACTGTTAATAGCAGTTTATTTAGTTAGTCCCATAGAGTCCTTTAGACTGAGCAGTTTACTTTATAAACTTTACTCAATAGTCTAAACCTTCTAAGTCTTTAAATTAAAGACTTTAGAGTGTTAATGCAAACCAACTTACTAAACTGTTAATAACAGTTTATTTAGTTAGTCCCATAGAGTCCTTTAGACTGAGCTGTTTACTTTATAAACTTCACTCAATAGTCTAAACCTTCTAAAGTCTTTAAATTAAAGACTTTAGAGTGTTAATGCAAACCAACTTACTAAACTGTTAATAGCAGTTTATTTAGTTAGTCCCATAGAGTCCTTTAGACTGAGCAGTTTACTTTATAACTTTACTCAATAGTCTAAACCTTCTAAAGTCTTTAAATTAAAGACTTTAGAGTGTTAATGCAAACCAACTTACTAAACTGTTAATAACAGTTTATTTAGTTAGTCCCATAGAGTCCTTTAGACTGAGCTGTTTACTTTATAAACTTCACTCAATAGTCTAAACCTTCTAAAGTCTTTAATTTAAAGACTTTAGAGTGTTAATGCAAACCAACTTACTAAACTGTTAATAGCAGTTTATTTAGTTAGTCCCATAGAGTCCTTTAGACTGAGCAGTTTACTTTATAAACTTCACTCAATAGTGTAAACCTTTCTAAAGTCTTTAAATTAAAGACTTTAGAGTGTTAATGCAAACCAACTTACTAAACTGTTAATAACAGTTTTATTTAGTTAGTCCCATAGAGTCCTTTAGACTGAGCTGTTTACTTTATAAACTTCACTCAATAGTCTAAACCTTCTAAACTCTTTAATTAAAGACTTTAGAGTGTTAATGCAAACCAACTTACTAAACTGTTAATAGCAGTTTATTTAGTTAGTCCCATAGAGTCCTTTAGACTGAGCAGTTTACTTTATAAAATTTACTCAATAGTCTAAACCTTCTAAAGTCTTTAAATTAAAGACTTTAGAGTGTTAATGCAAAACAACTTACTAAACTGTTAATAACAGTTTATTTAGTTAGTCCCATAGAGTCCTTTAGACTGAGCAGTTTACTTTATAAACTTCACTCAATAGTCTAAACCTTCTAAAGTCTTTAAATTAAAGACTTTAGAGTGTTAATGCAAACCAACTTACTAAACTGTTAATAACAGTTTATTTAGTTAGTCCCATAGAGTCCTTTAGACTGAGCTGTTTACTTTATAAACTTTACTCAATAGTCTAAACCTTCTAAACTTTTAATTTAAAGACTTTAGAGTGTTAATGCAAACCAACTTACTAAACTGTTAATAGCAGTTTATTTAGTTAGTCCCATAGAGTCCTTTAGACTGAGCAGTTACTTTATAAACTTTACTCAATAGTCTAAACCTTCTAAAGTCTTTAAATTAAAGACTTTAGAGTGTTAATGCAAACCAACTTACTAAACTGTTAATAACAGTTTATTTAGTTAGTCCCATAGAGTCCTTTAGACTGAGCTGTTTACTTTATAAACTTCACTCAATAGTCTAAACCTTCTAAACTCTTTAATTTAAAGACTTTAGAGTGTTAATGCAAACCAACTTACTAAACTGTTAATAGCAGTTTATTTAGTTAGTCCCATAGAGTCCTTTAGACTGAGCAGTTTACTTTATAAATTTACTCAATAGTGTAAACCTTCTAAAGTCTTTAAATTAAAGACTTTAGAGTGTTAATGCAAACCAACTTACTAAACTGTTAATAACAGTTTATTTAGTTAGTCCCATAGAGTCCTTTAGACTGAGCTGTTTACTTTATAAACTTCACTCAATAGTCTAAACCTTCTAAAGTCTTTAATTAAAGACTTTAGAGTGTTAATGCAAACCAACTTACTAAACTGTTAATAGCAGTTTATTTAGTTAGTCCCATAGAGTCCTTTAGACTGAGCAGTTTACTTTATAAACTTCACTCAATAGTCTAAACCTTCTAAAGTCTTTAAATTAAAGACTTTAGAGTGTTAATGCAAACCAACTTACTAAACTGTTAATAACAGTTTATTTAGTTAGTCCCATAGAGTCCTTTAGACTGAGCAGTTTACTTTATAAACTTTACTCAATAGTCTAAACCTTCTAAAGTCTTTAAATTAAAGACTTTAGAGTGTTAATGCAAACCAACTTACTAAACTGTTAATAACAGTTTATTTAGTTAGTCCCATAGAGTCCTTTAGACTGAGCTGTTTACTTTATAAACTTCACTCAATAGTCTAAACCTTCTAAAGTCTTTAATTTAAAGACTTTAGAGTGTTAATGCAAACCAACTTACTAAACTGTTAATAGCAGTTTATTTAGTTAGTCCCATAGAGTCCTTTAGACTGAGCAGTTTACTTTATAAACTTACTCAATAGTCTAAACCTTCTAAAGTCTTTAAATTAAAGACTTTAGAGTGTTAATGCAAACCAACTTACTAAACTGTTAATAACAGTTTATTTAGTTAGTCCCATAGAGTCCTTTAGACTGAGCTGTTTACTTTATAAACTTCACTCAATAGTCTAAACCTTCTAAACTCTTTAATTTAAAGACTTTAGAGTGTTAATGCAAACCAACTTACTAAACTGTTAATAGCAGTTTATTTAGTTAGTCCCATAGAGTCCTTTAGACTGAGCAGTTTACTTTATAAACTTCACTCAATAGTCTAAACCTTCTAAAGTCTTTAAATTAAAGACTTTAGAGTGTTAATGCAAACCAACTTACTAAACTGTTAATAACAGTTTATTTAGTTAGTCCCATAGAGTCCTTTAGACTGAGCTGTTTACTTTATAAACTTCACTCAATAGTCTAAACCTTCTAAAGTCTTTAAATTAAAGACTTTAGAGTGTTAATGCAAACCAACTTACTAAACTGTTAATAGCAGTTTATTTAGTTAGTCCCATAGAGTCCTTTAGACTGAGCTGTTTACTTTATAAACTTCACTCAATAGTCTAAACCTTCTAAAGTCTTTAAATTAAAGACTTTAGAGTGTTAATGCAAACCAACTTACTAAACTGTTAATAGCAGTTTATTTAGTTAGTCCCATAGAGTCCTTTAGACTGAGCAGTTTACTTTATAAACTTTACTCAATAGTCTAAACCTTCTAAAGTCTTTAAATTAAAGACTTTAGAGTGTTAATGCAAACAACTTACTAAACTGTTAATAGCAGTTTATTTAGTTAGTCCCATAGAGTCCTTTAGACTGAGCAGTTTACTTTATAAACTTCACTCAATAGTCTAACCTTCTAAAGTCTTTAAATTAAAGACTTTAGAGTGTTAATGCAAACCAACTTACTAAACTGTTAATAACAGTTTATTTAGTTAGTCCATAGAGTCCTTTAGACTGAGCTGTTTACTTTATAAACTTCACTCAATAGTCTAAACCTTCTAAAGTCTTTAATTTAAAGACTTTAGAGTGTTAATGCAAACCAACTTACTAAACTGTTAATAGCAGTTTATTTAGTTAGTCCCATAGAGTCCTTTAGACTGAGCTAGTTTACTTTATAAACTTCACTCAATAGTCTAAACCTTCTAAAGTCTTTAAATTAAAGACTTTAGAGTGTTAATGCAAACCAACTTACTAAACTGTTAATAACAGTTTATTTAGTTAGTCCCATAGAGTCCTTTAGACTGAGCTGTTTACTTTATAAACTTCACTCAATAGTCTAAACCTTCTAAAGTCTTTAAATTAAAGACTTTAGAGTGTTAATGCAAACCAACTTACTAAACTGTTAATAGCAGTTTATTTAGTTAGTCCCATAGAGTCCTTTAGACTGAGCTGTTTACTTTATAAACTTCACTCAATAGTCTAAACCTTCTAAAGTCTTTAAATTAAAGACTTTAGAGTGTTAATGCAAACCAACTTACTAAACTGTTAATAGCAGTTTATTTAGTTAGTCCCATAGAGTCCTTTAGACTGAGCAGTTTACTTTATAAACTTCACTCAATAGTCTAAACCTTCTAAAGTCTTTAAATTAAAGACTTTAGAGTGTTAATGCAAACCAACTTACTAAACTGTTAATAACAGTTTATTTAGTTAGTCCCATAGAGTCCTTTAGACTGAGCTGTTTACTTTATAAACTTCACTCAATAGTCTAAACCTTCTAAAGTCTTTAATTTAAAGACTTTAGAGTGTTAATGCAAACCAACTTACTAAACTGTTAATAGCAGTTTATTTAGTTAGTCCCATAGAGTCCTTTAGACTGAGCTGTTTACTTTATAAACTTCACTCAATAGTCTAAACCTTCTAAAGTCTTTAATTTAAAGACTTTAGAGTGTTAATGCAAACCAACTTACTAAACTGTTAATAGCAGTTTATTTAGTTAGTCCCATAGAGTCCTTTAGACTGAGCTGTTTACTTTATAAACTTCACTCAATAGTGTAAACCTTCTAAAGTCTTAAATTAAAGACTTTAGAGTGTTAATGCAAACAACTTACTAAACTGTTAATAACAGTTTATTTAGTTAGTCCCATAGAGTCCTTTAGACTGAGCTGTTACTTTATAAACTTCACTCAATAGTCTAAACCTTCTAAAGTCTTTAAATTAAAGACTTTAGAGTGTTAATGCAAACCAACTTACTAAACTGTTAATAGCAGTTTATTTAGTTAGTCCCATAGAGTCCTTTAGACTGAGCTGTTTACTTTATAAACTTCACTCAATAGTCTAAACCTTCTAAAGTCTTTAAATTAAAGACTTTAGAGTGTTAATGCAAACCAACTTACTAAACTGTTAATAACAGTTTATTTAGTTAGTCCCATAGAGTCTTTAGACTGAGCTGTTTACTTTATAAACTTCACTCAATAGTCTAACCTTCTAAAGTCTTTAAATTAAAGACTTTAGAGTGTTAATGCAAACCAACTTACTAAACTGTTAATAGCAGTTTATTTAGTTAGTCCCATAGAGTCCTTTAGACTGAGCTGTTTACTTTATAAAATTCACTCAATAGTCTAAACCTTCTAAAGTCTTTAAATTAAAGACTTTAGAGTGTTAATGCAAACCAACTTACTAAACTGTTAATAGCAGTTTATTTAGTTAGTCCCATAGAGTCCTTTAGACTGAGCTGTTTACTTTAAAAACTTCACTCAATAGTCTAAACCTTCTAAAGTCTTTAAATTAAAGACTTTAGAGTGTTAATGCAAACCAACTTACTAAACTGTTAATAACAGTTTATTTAGTTAGTTCCATAGAGTCCTTTAGACTGAGCTGTTTACTTTATAAACTTCACTCAATAGTCTAAACCTTCTAAAGTCTTTAATTTAAAGACTTTAGAGTGTTAATGCAAACCAACTTACTAAACTGTTAATAGCAGTTTATTTAGTTAGTCCCATAGAGTCCTTTAGACTGAGCTGTTTACTTTATAAACTTCACTCAATAGTCTAAACCTTCTAAAGTCTTTAAATTAAAGACTTTAGAGTGTTAATGCAAACCAACTTACTAAACTGTTAATAACAGTTTATTTAGTTAGTCCCATAGAGTCCTTTAGACTGAGCTGTTTACTTTATAAACTTCACTCAATAGTCTAAACCTTCTAAAGTCTTTAAATTAAAGACTTTAGAGTGTTAATGCAAACCAACTTACTAAACTGTTAATAGCAGTTTATTTAGTTAGTCCCATAGAGTCCTTTAGACTGAGCTGTTTACTTTATAAACTTCACTCAATAGTCTAAACCTTCTAAAGTCTTTAAATTAAAGACTTTAGAGTGTTAATGCAAACCAACTTACTAAACTGTTAATAGCAGTTTATTTAGTTAGTCCCATAGAGTCCTTTAGACTGAGCAGTTTACTTTATAAACTTCACTCAATAGTCTAAACCTTCTAAAGTCTTTAAATTAAAGACTTTAGAGTGTTAATGCAAACCAACTTACTAAACTGTTAATAGCAGTTTTAGTTAGTCCCATAGAGTCCTTTAGACTGAGCTGTTTACTTTATAAACTTTACTCAATAGTCTAAACCTTCTAAAGTCTTTAAATTAAAGACTTTAGAGTGTTAATGCAAACCAACTTACTAAACTGTTAATAGCAGTTATTTAGTTAGTCCCATAGAGTCCTTTAGACTGAGCTGTTTACTTTATAAACTTCACTCAATAGTCTAAACCTTCTAAACTCTTTAATTTAAAGACTTTAGAGTGTTAATGCAAACCAACTTACTAAACTGTTAATAGCAGTTTATTTAGTTAGTCCCATAGAGTCCTTTAGACTGAGCTGTTTACTTTATAAACTTCACTCAATAGTCTAAACCTTCTAAACTCTTTAATTTAAAGACTTTAGAGTGTTAATGCAAACCAACTTACTAAACTGTTAATAACAGTTTATTTAGTTAGTCCCATAGAGTCCTTTAGACTGAGTAGTTTACTTTATAAACTTCACTCAATAGTCTAAACCTTCTAAAGTCTTTAAATTAAAGACTTTAGAGTGTTAATGCAAACCAACTTACTAAACTGTTAATAGCAGTTTATTTAGTTAGTCCCATAGAGTCCTTTAGACTGAGTAGTTTACTTTATAAACTTCACTCAATAGTCTAAACCTTCTAAAGTCTTTAATTTAAAGACTTTAGAGTGTTAATGCAAACCAACTTACTAAACTGTTAATAGCAGTTTATTTAGTTAGTCCCATAGAGTCCTTTAGACTGAGCTGTTTACTTTATAAACTTCACTCAATAGTCTAAACCTTCTAAAGTCTTTAAATTAAAGACTTTAGAGTGTTAATGCAAACAAACTTACTAAACTGTTAATAGCAGTTTATTAGTTAGTCCCATAGAGTCCTTTAGACTGAGTAGTTTACTTTATAACTTTACTTCACTCAATCTAAAGTCTTTAAATTAAGACTTCTAAGTGTAATTTAACTTAAAGACTTTAGAGTTTGTTAGTTATGAGCTGTTTACTTTATAAACTTCACTCAAATGCTAAAACTTCTAATTTAAAGACTTTAGAGTGTTAACTGTTAATAGCAGTTTATTTAGTTAGTCCCATAGAGTCCTTTAGACTGAGCTGTTTACTTTATAAACTTCACTCAATAGTCTAAACCTTCTAAAGTCTTTAATTAAAGACTTTAGAGTGTTAATGCAAACCAACTTACTAAACTGTTAATAACAGTTTATTTAGTTAGTCCCATAGAGTCCTTTAGACTGAGCTGTTTACTTTATAAACTTCACTCAATAGTCTAAACCTTCTAAAGTCTTTAAATTAAAGACTTTAGAGTGTTAATGCAAACCAACTTACTAAACTGTTAATAACAGTTTATTTAGTTAGTCCCATAGAGTCCTTTAGACTGAGCTGTTTACTTTATAAACTTCACTCAATTGTCCAAACCTTCTAAACTCTTTATTTTAATTTAAAGACTTTAGAGTGTTAATGCAAACCAACTTACTAAACTGTTAATAGCAGTTTATTTAGTTAGTCCCATAGAGTCCTTTAGACTGAGCAGTTTACTTTATAAAACTTCACTCAATAGTCTAAACCTTCTAAAGTCTTTAAATTAAAGACTTTAGAGTGTTAATGCAAACCAACTTACTAAACTGTTAATAGCAGTTTATTTAGTTAGTCCCATAGAGTCTTTAGACTGAGCAGTTTACTTTATAAAATTCACTCAATAGTCTAAACCTTCTAAAGTCTTTAAATTAAAGACTTTAGAGTGTTAATGCAAACCAACTTACTAAACTGTTAATAGCAGTTTATTTAGTTAGTCCCATAGAGTCCTTTTAGACTGAGCTGTTACTTTATAAACTTTACTCAATAGTCTAAACCTTCTAAAGTCTTTAAATTAAAGACTTTAGAGTGTTAATGCAAACCAACTTACTAAACTGTTAATAGCAGTTTATTTAGTTAGTCCATAGAGTCCTTAGACTGAGCAGTTTACTTTATAAACTTTACTCAATAGTCTAAACCTTCTAAAGTCTTAAATTAAAGACTTTAGAGTGTTAATGCAAACCAACTTACTAACTGTTAATAACAGTTTATTTAGTTAGTCCCATAGAGTCCTTTAGACTGAGCTGTTTACTTTATAAACTTTACTCAATAGTCTAAACCTTCTAAACTCTTTAAATTAAAGACTTTAGAGTGTTAATGCAAACCAACTTACTAAACTGTTAATAGCAGTTTATTTAGTTAGTCCCATAGAGTCCTTTAGACTGAGCAGTTTACTTTATAAACTTTACTCAATAGTCTAAACCTTCTAAAGTCTTTAAATTAAAGACTTTAGAGTGTTAATGCAAACCAACTTACTAAACTGTTAATAACAGTTTATTTAGTTAGTCCCATAGAGTCCTTTAGACTGAGCTGTTTACTTTATAAACTTCACTCAATAGTCTAAACCTTCTAAAGTCTTTAAATTTAAAGACTTTAGAGTGTTAATGCAAACAACTTACTAAACTGTTAATAGCAGTTTATTTAGTTAGTCCCATAGAGTCTTTAGACTGAGCAGTTTACTTTATAAACTTTACTCAATAGTCTAAACCTTCTAAAGTCTTTAAATTAAAGACTTTAGAGTGTTAATGCAAACCAACTTACTAAACTGTTAATAACAGTTTATTTAGTTAGTCCCATAGAGTCCTTTAGACTGAGCTGTTTACTTTATAAACTTCACTCAATAGTCTAAACTTCTAAAGTCTTTAATTAAAGACTTTAGAGTGTTAATGCAAACCAACTTACTAAACTGTTAATAGCAGTTTATTTAGTTAGTCCCATAGAGTCCTTTAGACTGAGCAGTTTTACTTTATAAACTTCACTCAATAGTCTAAACCTTCTAAAGTCTTTAAATTAAAGACTTTAGAGTGTTAATGCAAACCAACTTACTAAACTGTTAATAACAGTTTATTTAGTTAGTCCCATAGAGTCCTTTAGACTGAGCTGTTTACTTTATAAACTTCACTCAATAGTCTAAACCTTCTAAAGTCTTTAATTCTTTAAAGACTTTAGAGTGTTAATGCAAACCAACTTACTAAACTGTTAATAGCAGTTTATTTAGTTAGTCCCATAGAGTCCTTTAGACTGAGCTGTTTACTTTATAAACTTTCACTCAATAGTCTAAACCTTCTAAAGTCTTTAATTTAAAGACTTTAGAGTGTTAATGCAAACCAACTTACTAAACTGTTAATAACAGTTTATTTAGTTAGTCCCATAGAGTCCTTTAGACTGAGCTGTTTACTTTATAAACTTCACTCAATAGTCTAAACCTTCTAAAGTCTTTAAATTAAAGACTTTAGAGTGTTAATGCAAACCAACTTACTAAACTGTTAATAACAGTTTATTTAGTTAGTCCCATAGAGTCCTTTAGACTGAGCTGTTTACTTTATAAACTTCACTCAATAGTCTAAACCTTCTAAAGTCTTAAATTAAAGACTTTAGAGTGTTAATGCAAACCAACTACTAAACTGTTAATAGCAGTTTATTTAGTTAGTCCCATAGAGTCCTTTTAGACTGAGCTGTTTACTTTATAAAACTTCACTCAATAGTCTAAACCTTCTAAAGTCTTTAAATTAAAGACTTTAGAGTGTTAATGCAAACCAACTTACTAAACTGTTAATAGCAGTTTATTTAGTTAGTCCCATAGAGTCCTTTAGACTGAGCTGTTTACTTTATAAACTTTCACTCAATAGTCTAAACCTTCTAAAGTCTTTAAATTAAAGACTTTAGAGTGTTAATGCAAACAACTTACTAAACTGTTAATAGCAGTTTATTTAGTTAGTCCCATAGAGTCCTTTAGACTGAGCTGTTTACTTTATAAACTTCACTCAATAGTCTAAACCTTCTAAAGTCTTTAAATTAAAGACTTTAGAGTGTTAATGCAAACCAACTTACTAAACTGTTAATAGCAGTTTATTAGTTAGTCCCATAGAGTCCTTTAGACTGAGCTGTTTACTTTATAAACTTCACTCAATAGTCTAAACCTTCTAAGTCTTTAAATTAAAGACTTTAGAGTGTTAATGCAAACAACTTACTAAACTGTTAATAGCAGTTTATTTAGTTAGTCCCATAGAGTCCTTTAGACTGAGCTGTTTACTTTATAAACTTCACTCAATAGTCTAAACCTTCTAAAGTCTTTAATTAAAGACTTTAGAGTGTTAATGCAAACCAACTTACTAAACTGTTAATAACAGTTTATTTAGTTAGTCCCATAGAGTCCTTTAGACTGAGCAGTTTACTTTATAAACTTCACTCAATAGTCTAAACCTTCTAAAGTCTTTAAATTAAAGACTTTAGAGTGTTAATGCAAACCAACTTACTAAACTGTTAATAACAGTTTATTTAGTTAGTCCCATAGAGTCCTTTAGACTGAGCTGTTTACTTTATAAACTTCACTCAATAGTCTAAACCTTCTAAAGTCTTTAATTTAAAGACTTTAGAGTGTTAATGCAAACCAACTTACTAAACTGTTAATAACAGTTTATTTAGTTAGTCCCATAGAGTCCTTTAGACTGAGCTGTTTACTTTATAAACTTCACTCAATAGTCTAAACCTTCTAAAGTCTTTAAATTAAAGACTTTAGAGTGTGTTAATGCAAACCAACTTACTAAACTGTTAATAGCAGTTTATTTAGTTAGTCCCATAGAGTCCTTTAGACTGAGCTGTTTACTTTATAAAATTTCACTCAATAGTCTAAACCTTCTAAAGTCTTTAAATTAAAGACTTTAGAGTGTTAATGCAAACCAACTTACTAAACTGTTAATAGCAGTTTATTTAGTTAGTCCCATAGAGTCCTTTAGACTGAGCTGTTTACTTTATAAACTTCACTCAATAGTCTAAACCTTCTAAAGTCTTTAAATTAAAGACTTTAGAGTGTTAATGCAAACCAACTTACTAAACTGTTAATAGCAGTTTATTTAGTTAGTCCCATAGAGTCCTTTAGACTGAGCTGTTTACTTTATAAACTTCACTCAATAGTCTAAACCTTCTAAAGTCTTTAAATTAAAGACTTTAGAGTGTTAATGCAAACCAACTTACTAAACTGTTAATAGCAGTTTATTTAGTTAGTCCCATAGAGTCCTTTAGACTGAGCTGTTTACTTTATAAACTTCACTCAATAGTCTAAACCTTCTAAAGTCTTTAAATTAAAGACTTTAGAGTGTTAATGCAAACCAACTTACTAAACTGTTAATAGCAGTTTATTTAGTTAGTCCCATAGAGTCCTTTAGACTGAGCTGTTTACTTTATAAACTTCACTCAATAGTCTAAACCTTCTAAAGTCTTTAAATTAAAGACTTTAGAGTGTTAATGCAAACCAACTTACTAAACTGTTAATAACAGTTTATTTAGTTAGTCCCATAGAGTCCTTTAGACTGAGCTGTTTACTTTATAAACTTCACTCAATAGTCTAAACCTTCTAAAGTCTTTAAATTAAAGACTTTAGAGTGTTAATGCAAACCAACTTACTAAACTGTTAATAGCAGTTTATTTAGTTAGTCCCATAGAGTCCTTTAGACTGAGCTGTTTACTTTATAAACTTCACTCAATAGTCTAAACCTTCTAAAGTCTTTAAATTAAAGACTTTAGAGTGTTAATGCAAACCAACTTACTAAACTGTTAATAACAGTTTATTTAGTTAGTCCCATAGAGTCCTTTAGACTGAGCTGTTTACTTTATAAACTTCACTCAATAGTCTAAACCTTCTAAAGTCTTTAAATTAAAGACTTTAGAGTGTTAATGCAAACCAACTTACTAAACTGTTAATAGCAGTTTATTTAGTTAGTCCCATAGAGTCCTTTAGACTGAGCTGTTTACTTTATAAACTTCACTCAATAGTCTAAACCTTCTAAAGTCTTTAAATTAAAGACTTTAGAGTGTTAATGCAAACCAACTTACTAAACTGTTAATAGCAGTTTATTTAGTTAGTCCCATAGAGTCCTTTAGACTGAGCTGTTTACTTTATAAACTTCACTCAATAGTCTAAACCTTCTAAAGTCTTTAAATTAAAGACTTTAGAGTGTTAATGCAAACCAACTTACTAAACTGTTAATAGCAGTTTATTTAGTTAGTCCCATAGAGTCCTTTAGACTGAGCTGTTTACTTTATAAACTTCACTCAATAGTCTAAACCTTCTAAAGTCTTTAAATTAAAGACTTTAGAGTGTTAATGCAAACCAACTTACTAAACTGTTAATAGCAGTTTATTTAGTTAGTCCCATAGAGTCCTTTAGACTGAGCTGTTTACTTTATAAACTTCACTCAATAGTCTAAACCTTCTAAAGTCTTTAAATTAAAGACTTTAGAGTGTTAATGCAAACAACTTACTAAACTGTTAATAGCAGTTTATTTAGTTAGTCCCATAGAGTCCTTTAGACTGAGCTGTTTACTTTATAAACTTCACTCAATAGTCTAAACCTTCTAAAGTCTTTAAATTAAAGACTTTAGAGTGTTAATGCAAACCAACTTACTAAACTGTTAATAGCAGTTTATTTAGTTAGTCCCATAGAGTCCTTTAGACTGAGCAGTTTACTTTATAAACTTCACTCAATAGTCTAAACCTTCTAAAGTCTTTAAATTAAAGACTTTAGAGTGTTAATGCAAACCAACTTACTAAACTGTTAATAGCAGTTTATTTAGTTAGTCCCATAGAGTCCTTTAGACTGAGCTGTTTACTTTATAAACTTCACTCAATAGTCTAAACCTTCTAAAGTCTTTAAATTAAAGACTTTAGAGTGTTAATGCAAACCAACTTACTAAACTGTTAATAGCAGTTTATTTAGTTAGTCCCATAGAGTCCTTTAGACTGAGTAGTTTACTTTATAAACTTCACTCAATAGTCTAAACCTTCTAAAGTCTTTAATTAAAGACTTTAGAGTGTTAATGCAACCAACTTACTAAACTGTTAATAGCAGTTTATTTAGTTAGTCCCATAGAGTCCTTTAGACTGAGCTGTTTACTTTATAAACTTCACTCAATAGTCTAAACCTTCTAAAGTCTTTAAATTAAAGACTTTAGAGTGTTAATGCAAACCAACTTACTAAACTGTTAATAGCAGTTTATTTAGTTAGTCCCATAGAGTCCTTTAGACTGAGCTGTTTACTTTATAAACTTCACTCAATAGTCTAAACCTTCTAAAGTCTTTAAATTTAAAGACTTTAGAGTGTTAATGCAAACCAACTTACTAAACTGTTAATAGCAGTTTATTTAGTTAGTCCCATAGAGTCCTTTAGACTGAGCAGTTTACTTTATAAACTTCACTCAATAGTCTAAACCTTCTAAAGTCTTTAAATTAAAGACTTTAGAGTGTTAATGCAAACCAACTTACTAAACTGTTAATAACAGTTTATTTAGTTAGTCCCATAGAGTCCTTTAGACTGAGCTGTTTACTTTATAAACTTCACTCAATAGTCTAAACCTTCTAAAGTCTTTAATTTAAAGACTTTAGAGTGTTAATGCAAACCAACTTACTAAACTGTTAATAGCAGTTTATTTAGTTAGTCCCATAGAGTCCTTTAGACTGAGCTGTTTACTTTATAAACTTCACTCAATAGTCTAAACCTTCTAAAGTCTTTAAATTAAAGACTTTAGAGTGTTAATGCAAACCAACTTACTAAACTGTTAATAGCAGTTTATTTAGTTAGTCCCATAGAGTCCTTTAGACTGAGCTAGTTTACTTTATAAACTTCACTCAATAGTCTAAACCTTCTAAAGTCTTTAAATTAAAGACTTTAGAGTGTTAATGCAAACCAACTTACTAAACTGTTAATAGCAGTTTATTTAGTTAGTCCCATAGAGTCCTTTAGACTGAGCTGTTTACTTTATAAACTTCACTCAATAGTCTAAACCTTCTAAAGTCTTTAATTTAAAGACTTTAGAGTGTTAATGCAAACCAACTTACTAAACTGTTAATAGCAGTTTATTTAGTTAGTCCCATAGAGTCCTTTAGACTGAGCTGCTGTTACTTTAATACTTTACTCAATAGTCTAAACCTTCTAAACATTTTTAATTAACGTACTTTAAGTGTTAATGCAACAACTTACTAGCTGTTATAACATTTTTAGTTAGTCCCATAGAGTCCTTTAACTGAGCAGTTTACTTTATAAATTTACTCAATGGTTAAACCTTCTAAAGTCTTTAATTAAAGACTTTATAGTGTTATGCAAACCAACTTACTAACTGTTATAACATTTATTTAGTTAGGTCCCATTGAGTCCTTACTACTGGAGCAGTAATGCTTTATAAACTTTACTCAACAATCTAAAACTTCTAAAGTCTTATAATTAAAGACTTTAGAGTGTTTCATGCAAACCAACTTACTAACTGTTAATAACATTTACTTATATAGTCCCCATAGAGTTCTTTAGACTGGAGCTGTTTACTTTTCTGAACATTTTCTCAATTGTCTAACCCTTCTAACTCTTTGATTTAAGACTTTAGAGTCTTAATGCAAAGCAACTTACTAAACTGTTAATAGAGTTATTTCGTTAGTCCTCAAAGAGTCCTTTAAACTGAGCTTTTTACTTTATAAACTTCACTCAATATAGTCGAAACCATCTAAACTCTTTAAATTTAAAGACTTTAGAGTTTATAAAGCAAACCAACTTACTAAACTGTTAATAGCATTTTATTTAGTTAGTCCCATAGATTCCTTTAGACTGAGCTGTTTAACTTTAATAAACTTCACCCAATAGTCTAACCTTCCACACTCTTTAAATTAAAGAATTAAGTGTGTTAATGCAAACCAACTTGCTAAACTGTTAATAGCGTTTATATAGTAGTCCCTTTGAGTCCTTTAGACTAAACTGGTTTACTTTATAAAATTTACTCAATAGTCCAAACCTTCTAACTCTTTTTAATTAAAGACATTAGAGTTTTAATGCCAACAACACTTGCTAAACTGTTAATAACGCTTCATTTAGGTTAGTCCCATAGAGTCCGTTAGACTGAACTTTTTACTTTTATAAACGTCACTCAATATCCAAACCTTCTAAACTCTTTAATTTAAAGACTTTAGAGTGTTAATGCAAACCAACGTACTAAACTGTTACTAACAGTTTACATAGTTATTCCAATAGACCCTTTTTTAGACTGTGCTTTTTACTTTATAAATTTCTCTCAATAGTCTAAACCTTCTAAACTCTTAAATTTCAGACTTTTGAGTGTTAATGTAAATCAACTTACTAAACTGCTAATAGCAGTTTATTTAGTTAGTCCCAAAGAGTCCTTTAAACTGAGCTGGTTACTTTATAACTTTACTCATTAGTGTAAACGCGTTTTTTACTCTTTTAATTTAAGACTTTAGAGTGTTAATGCAAACCATCTTTCTCAACTCTTACTAACATTTACGTATTTTGTCCCATAGAGTCTTTTAAGACTGAGCTGTTTACTTTGTAACTTTACTCAATAATCTAAACCTTCTAAACTCCTAAATTTAAAGACTTTAGAGTGTTAATGCAAAAAAACTTGCTAACTGTTGATAGCAGTTCATTTAGATAGTCCCAATCGAGTCCTTTAAACTGAGCCGTTTACTTTATAAAATTCACTGAATTAGTCTAACCTTCTAAACTCTTTAAATTAAACACTTTAGAGTGTTAATGCAAAGCAACTTACTAAACTGTTAATAACCGTTTTATTTCGGTAAGTCCCATAGAGTCCTTTAGACTGAGCAGTTTACTTTATAAACATTACTGATTAGTGTAAACCTTCTAAAGCAGTTAAATTAAAGACTTTAGAGTGTTTAATGCAAACCAACTTACTAAACTGTTTATAACAGTTTTATTAGTAAGTCCCCTAGAGTCCTTTTAGACCGGAGCGTTTACTTTATAACTTTACTCATAGTCTAAACCTTCTAAACTCTTTTATTTAAAGACGTTAGAGTGTTACTGCAAAACCATCTTTCTAAACTGTTACTAGCAGTTTATTTATTTAGTTCCATAGAGTCTTTCAGACTGATCAGCTAGCTTTATAAACTTTACTCAATAGTCTAAACCTTCTAAAGTCTTTAAAATTAAGCCTTTAGAGATGTTACTGCAAACCAACCTACTAAACTGTTAATAACAGTTTATTTAGATAGATCCTTTAGTCCCATAGAGTCTCCTTTAGATTTAAACTTTAGAGTGTTAATGCAAACCAACTTACTAACTGTTTTACTCCCATAAACTTCTTTAGACTCAATAGTTTAAACCTTCTAAAGTCTTTAAATTAAAGACTTTAGAGTGTTAATGCAAACCAACTTACTAAACTGTTAATAACAGTTTATTTAGTTAGTCCCATAGAGTCCTTTAGACTGAGCAGTTTACTTTATAAACTTTACTCAATAGTGTAAACCTTCTAAAGTCTTTAAATTAAAGACTTTAGAGTGTTAATGCAAACCAACTTACTAACTGTTAATAACAGTTTATTTAGTTAGTCCCATAGAGTCCTTTAGACTGAGCTGTTTACTTTATAAACTTCACTCAATAGTCTAAACCTTCTAAACTCTTTAATTAAAGACTTTAGAGTGTTAATGCAAACAAACTTACTAAACTGTTAATAGCAGTTTATTTAGTTAGTCCCATAGAGTCCTTTAGACTGAGCAGTTTACTTTATAAACTTTACTCAATAGTCTAAACCTTCTAAAGTCTTTAAATTAAAGACTTAGAGTGTCTGAGCAGTTTACTTTATAAAATTTACTCAATAGTCTAAACCTTCTAAAGTCTTTAAATTAAAGACTTTAGAGTGTTAATGCAAACAAACTTACTAAACTGTTAATAGCAGTTTATTTAGTTAGTCCCATAGAGTCCTTTAGACTGAGCTGTTTACTTTATAAACTTTACTCAATAGTCTAAACCTTCTAAAGTCTTTAAATTAAAGACTTTAGAGTGTTAATGCAAACCAACTTACTAAACTGTTAATAGCAGTTTATTTAGTTAGTCCCATAGAGTCCTTTAGACTGAGCTGTTTACTTTATAAACTTTACTCAATAGTCTAAACCTTCTAAAGTCTTTAAATTAAAGACTTTAGAGTGTTGATGCAAACCAACTTACTAAACTGTTAATAACAGTTTATTTAGTTAGTCCCATAGAGTCCTTTAAACTGAGCTGTTTACTTTATAAACTTTACTCAATAGTCTAAACCTTCTAAACTTTTTAATTTAAAGACTTTAGAGTGTTAATGCAAACCATCTTTCTAAACTGTTAATAGCAGTTTATTTATTTAGTCCCATAGAGTCCTTTAGACTGAGCAGTATGCTTTATAAACTTTACTCAATAATCTAAACCTTCTAAAGTCTTAAATTAAAGACTTTAGAGTGTTAATGCAAACCAACTTACTAAACTGTTAATAACAGTTTATTTAGATAGTCCCATAGAGTCCTTTAGACTGAGCTGTTTACTTTATAAACTTCACTCAATAGTCTAAACCTTCTAAACTCTTTAATTTAAAGACTTTAGAGTCTTAACGCAAAGCAACTTACTAAACTGTTAATAGCAGTTTATTTAGTTAGTCCCATAGAGTCCTTTAGACTGAGCAGTTTACTTTATAAACTTTACTCAATAGTCTAAACCTTCTAAAGTCTTTAAATTAAAGACTTTAGAGTGTTAATGCAAACCAACTTACTAAACTGTTAATAACAGTTTATTTAGTTAGTCCCATAGAGTCCTTTAGACTGAGCTGTTTACTTTATAAACTTCACTCAATAGTCTAAACCTTCTAAACTCTTTAATTTAAAGACTTTAGAGTGTTAATGCAAACCAACTTACTAAACTGTTAATAGCAGTTTATTTAGTTAGTCCCATAGAGTCCTTTAGACTGAGCAGTTTACTTTATAAACTTACTCAATAGTCTAAACCTTCTAAAGTCTTTAAATTAAAGACTTTAGAGTGTTAATGCAAACCAACTTACTAAACTGTTAATAACAGTTTATTTAGTTAGTCCCATAGAGTCCTTTAGACTGAGCTGTTTACTTTATAAACTTCACTCAATAGTCTAAACCTTCTAAAGTCTTTAAATTAAAGACTTTAGAGTGTTAATGCAAACCAACTTACTAAACTGTTAATAACAGTTTATTTAGTTAGTCCCATAGAGTCCTTTAGACTGAGCAGTTTACTTTATAAACTTTACTCAATAGTCTAAACCTTCTAAAGTCTTTAAATTAAAGACTTTAGAGTGTTAATGCAAACCAACTTACTAAACTGTTAATAACAGTTTATTTAGTTAGTCCCATAGAGTCCTTTAGACTGAGCAGTTTACTTTATAAACTTTACTCAATAGTCTAAACCTTCTAAAGTCTTTAAATTAAAGACTTTAGAGTGTTAATGCAAACCAACTTACTAAACTGTTAATAACAGTTTATTTAGTTAGTCCCATAGAGTCCTTTAGACTGAGCTGTTTACTTTATAAACTTTACTCAATAGTCTAAACCTTCTAAACTCTTTAAATTAAAGACTTTAGAGTGTTAATGCAAACCAACTTACTAAACTGTTAATAGCAGTTTATTTAGTTAGTCCCATAGAGTCCTTTAGACTGAGCAGTTTACTTTATAAACTTCACTCAATAGTCTAAACCTTCTAAAGTCTTTAAATTAAAGACTTTAGAGTGTTAATGCAAACCAACTTACTAAACTGTTAATAACAGTTTATTTAGTTAGTCCCATAGAGTCCTTTAGACTGAGCTGTTTACTTTATAAACTTCACTCAATAGTCTAAACCTTCTAAAGTCTTTAAATTAAAGACTTTAGAGTGTTAATGCAAACCAACTTACTAAACTGTTAATAACAGTTTATTTAGTTAGTCCCATAGAGTCCTTTAGACTGAGCAGTTTACTTTATAAACTTCACTCAATAGTGTAAACCTTCTAAAGTCTTTAAATTAAAGACTTTAGAGTGTTAATGCAAACCAACTTACTAAACTGTTAATAACAGTTTATTTAGTTAGTCCCATAGAGTCCTTTAGACTGAGCTGTTTACTTTATAAACTTCACTCAATAGTCTAAACCTTCTAAACTCTTTAAATTAAAGACTTTAGAGTGTTAATGCAAACCAACTTACTAAACTGTTAATAGCAGTTTATTTAGTTAGTCCCATAGAGTCCTTTAGACTGAGCAGTTTACTTTATAAACTTTACTCAATAGTCTAAACCTTCTAAAGTCTTTAAATTAAAGACTTTAGAGTGTTAATGCAAACAACTTACTAAACTGTTAATAACAGTTTATTTAGTTAGTCCCATAGAGTCCTTTAGACTGAGCTGTTTACTTTATAAACTTCACTCAATAGTCTAAACCTTCTAAAGTCTTTAAATTAAAGACTTTAGAGTGTTAATGCAAACCAACTTACTAAACTGTTAATAGCAGTTTATTTAGTTAGTCATATAGAGTCCTTTAGACTGAGCAGTTTACTTTATAAACTTTACTCAATAGTGTAAACCTTCTAAAGTCTTTAAATTAAAGACTTTAGAGTGTTAATGCAAACCAACTTACTAAACTGTTAATAACAGTTTATTTAGTTAGTCCCATAGAGTCCTTTAGACTGAGCTGTTTACTTTATAAACTTCACTCAATAGTCTAAACCTTCTAAAGTCTTTAAATTAAAGACTTTAGAGTGTTAATGCAAACCAACTTACTAAACTGTTAATAGCAGTTTATTTAGTTAGTCCCATAGAGTCCTTTAGACTGAGCAGTTTACTTTATAAACTTTACTCAATAGTCTAAACCTTCTAAAGTCTTTAAATTAAAGACTTTAGAGTGTTAATGCAAACCAACTTACTAAACTGTTAATAACAGTTTATTTAGATAGTCCCATAGAGTTCTTTAGACTGAGCTGTTTACTTTATAAACTTCACTCAATAGTCTAAACCTTCTAAACTCTTTAATTTAAAGACTTTAGAGTGTTAATGCAACCAACTTACTAAACTGTTAATAGCAGTTTATTTAGTTAGTCCCATAGAGTCCTTTAGACTGAGCTGTTTACTTTATAAACTTCACTCAATAGTCTAAACCTTCTAAACTCTTTAATTTAAAGACTTTAGAGTGTTAATGCAAACCAACTTACTAAACTGTTAATAGCAGTTTATTTAGTTAGTCCCATAGAGTCCTTTAGACTGAGCAGTTTACTTTATAAACTTCACTCAATAGTGTAAACCTTCTAAAGTCTTTAAATTAAAGACTTTAGAGTGTTAATGCAAACCAACTTACTAAACTGTTAATAACAGTTTATTTAGTTAGTCCCATAGAGTCCTTTAGACTGAGCTGTTTACTTTATAAACTTCACTCAATAGTCTAAACCTTCTAAACTCTTTAATTTAAAGACTTTAGAGTGTTAATGCAAACCAACTTACTAAACTGTTAATAGCAGTTTATTTAGTTAGTCCCATAGAGTCCTTTAGACTGAGCTGTTTACTTTATAAACTCCACTCAATAGTTTAAACCTTCTAAAGTCTTTAAATTAAAGACTTTAGAGTGTTAATGCAAACAATCTTACTAAACTGTTAATAACAGTTTATTTAGTTAGTCCCTTAGAGTCCTTTAGACTGAGCTGTTTACTTTATAAACTTTACTCAATAGTCTAAACCTTCTAAACTCTTTAAATTAAAGACTTTAGAGTGTTAATGCAAACCAACTTACTAAACTGTTAATAACAGTTTATTTAGTTAGTCCCATAGAGTCCTTTAGACTGAGCAGTTTACTTTATAAACTTTACTCAATAGTGTAAACCTTCTAAAGTCTTTAAATTAAAGACTTTAGAGTGTTAATGCAAACCAACTTACTAAACTGTTAATAACAGTTTATTTAGTTAGTCCCATAGAGTCCTTTAGACTGAGCTGTTTACTTTATAAACTTCACTCAATAGTCCAAACCTTCTAAAGTCTTTAATTAAAGACTTTAGAGTGTTAATGCAAACCAACTTGCTAAACTGTTAATAGCAGTTTATTTAGTTAGTCCCATAGAGTCCTTTAGACTGAGCAGTTTACTTTATAAACTTTACTCAATAGTCTAAACCTTCTAAAGTCTTTAAATTAAAGACTTTAGAGTGTTAATGCAAACCAACTTACTAAACTGTTAATAACAGTTTATTTAGATAGTCCCATAGAGTCCTTTAGACTGAGCTGTTTACTTTATAAACTTCACTCAATAGTCTAAACCTTCTAAACTCTTTAATTTAAAGACTTTAGAGTGTTAATGCAAATCAACTTACTAAACTGTTAATAGCAGTTTATTTAGTTAGTCCCATAGAGTCCTTTAGACTGAGCAGTTTACTTTATAAACTTCACTCAATAGTCTAAACCTTCTAAAGTCTTTAAATTAAAGACTTTAGAGTGTTAATGCAAACCAACTTACTAAACTGTTAATAACAGTTTATTTAGTTAGTCCCATAGAGTCCTTTAGACTGAGCAGTTTACTTTATAAACTTTACTCAATAGTCTAAACCTTCTAAAGTCTTTAAATTAAAGACTTTAGAGTGTTAATGCAAACCAACTTACTAAACTGTTAATAACAGTTTATTTAGTTAGTCCCATAGAGTCCTTTAGACTGAGTTGTTTACTTTATAAATTTACTCAATAGTCTAAACCTTCTAAACTCTTTAATTTAAAGACTTTAGAGTGTTAATGCAAACCAACTTACTAAACTGTTAATAGCAGTTTATTTAGTTAGTCCCATAGAGTCCTTTAGACTGAGCAGTTTACTTTATAAACTTCACTCAATAGTGTAAACCTTCTAAAGACTTTAAATTAAAGACTTTAGAGTGTTGATGCAAACAAACTTACTAAACTGTTAATAACAGTTTATTTAGTTAGTCCCATAGAGTCCTTTAAACTGAGCTGTTTACTTTATAAACTTTACTCAATAGTCTAAACCTTCTAAACTTTTTAATTTAAAGACGTTAGAGTGTTAATGCAAACCAACTTTCTAAACTGTTAATAGCAGTTTATTTATTTAGTCCCATAGAGTCTTTTAGACTGAGCAGTTTGCTTTATAAACTTTACTCAATAATCTAAACCTTCTAAAGTCTTAAAATTAAAGACTTTAGAGTGTTAATGCAAACCAACTTACTAAACTGTTAATAACAGTTTATTTAAATAGTCCCATAGAGTCCTTTAGACTGAGCTGTTTACTTTATAAACTTCACTCAATAGTCTAAACCTTCTAAACTCTTTAATTTAAAGACTTTAGAGTCTTAATGCAAAGCAACTTACTAAACTGTTAATAGCAGTTTATTTATTAGTCCCATAGAGTCCTTTAGACTGAGCAGTTTACTTTATAAACTTTACTCAATAGTGTAAACCTTCTAAAGTCTTTAAATTAAAGACTTTAGAGTGTTAATGCAAACCAACTTACTAAACTGTTAATAACAGTTTATTTAGTTAGTCCCATAGAGTCCTTTAGACTGAGCTGTTTACTTTATAAACTTCACTCAATAGTCTAAACCTTCTAAACTCTTTAATTTAAAGACTTTAGAGTGTTAATGCAAACCAACTTACTAAACTGTTAATAGCAGTTTATTTAGTTAGTCCCATAGAGTCCTTTAGACTGAGCAGTTTACTTTATAAAATTTACTCAATAGTCTAAACCTTCTAAAGTCTTTAAATTAAAGACTTTAGAGTGTTAATGCAAACCAACTTACTAAACTGTTAATAACAGTTTATTTAGATAGTCCCATAGAGTCCTTTAGACTGAGCTGTTTACTTTATAAACTTCACTCAATAGTCTAAACCTTCTAAACTCTTTAATTTAAAGACTTTAGAGTGTTAATGCAAACCAACTTACTAAACTGTTAATAGCAGTTTATTTATTTTTTCCCATAGAGTCCTTTAGACTGAGCAGTTTACTTTATAAACTTCACTCAATAGTGTAAACCTTCTAAAGTCTTTAAATTAAAGACTTTAGAGTGTTAATGCAAACCAACTTACTAAACTGTTAATAACAGTTTATTTAGTTAGTCCCATAGAGTCCTTTAGACTGAGCTGTTTACTTTATAAACTTCACTCAATAGTCTAAACCTTCTAAACTCTTTAATTTAAAGACTTTAGAGTGTTAATGCAAACCAACTTACTAAACTGTTAATAGCAGTTTATTTAGTTAGTCCCATAGAGTCCTTTAGACTGAGCTGTTTACTTTATAAACTTCACTCAATAGTTTAAAACTTCTAAAGTCTTTAAATTAAAGACTTTAGAGTGTTAATGCAAAACAACTTACTAAACTGTTAATAACAGTTTATTTAGTTAGTCCCATAGAGTCCTTTAGACTGAGCTGTTTACTTTATAAACTTCACTCAATAGTCTAAACCTTCTAAAGTCTTTAAATTAAAGACTTTAGAGTGTTAATGCAAACCAACTTACTAAACTGTTAATAACAGTTTATTTAGTCATAGTCATATAGAGTCCTTTAGACTGAGCATTTTACTTTATAAACTTTACTCAATAGTGTAAACCTTCTAAAGTCTTTAAATTAAAGACTTTAGAGTGTTAATGCAAACCAACTTACTAAACTGTTAATAACAGTTTATTTAGTTAGTCCCATAGAGTCCTTTAGACTGAGCTGTTTACTTTATAAACTTCACTCAATAGTCTAAACCTTCTAAAGTCTTTAAATTAAAGACTTTAGAGTGTTAATGCAAACCAACTTACTAAACTGTTAATAGCAGTTTATTTAGTTAGTCCCATAGAGTCCTTTAGACTGAGCAGTTTACTTTATAAACTTTACTCAATAGTCTAAACCTTCTAAAGTCTTTAAATTAAAGACTTTAGAGTGTTAATGCAAACCAACTTACTAAACTGTTAATAACAGTTTATTTAGTTAGTCCCATAGAGTCCTTTAGACTGAGCTGTTTACTTTATAAACTTCACTCAATAGTCTAAACCTTCTAAACTTTTTAATTTAAAGACTTTAGAGTGTTAATGCAAACCATCTTACTAAACTGTTAATAGCAGTTTATTTAGTTAGTCCCATAGAGTCCTTTAGACTGAGCAGTTTACTTTATAAACTTTACTCAATAGTCTAAACCTTCTAAAGTCTTTAAATTAAAGACTTTAGAGTGTTAATGCAAACCAACTTACTAAACTGTTAATAACAGTTTATTTAGTTAGTCCCATAGAGTCCTTTAGACTGAGCTGTTTACTTTATAAACTTCACTCAATAGTCTAAACCTTCTAAACTCTTTAATTTAAAGACTTTAGAGTGTTAATGCAAACCAACTTACTAAACTGTTAATAGCAGTTTATTTAGTTAGTCCCATAGAGTCCTTTAGACTGAGCTGTTTACTTTATAAACTTTACTCAATAGTCTAAACCTTCTAAAGTCTTTAAATTAAAGACTTTAGAGTGTTAATGCAAACCAACTTACTAAACTGTTAATAACAGTTTATTTAGTTAGTCCCATAGAGTCCTTTAGACTGAGCTGTTTACTTTATAAACTTCACTCAATAGTCTAAACCTTCTAAACTCTTTAATTTAAAGACTTTAGAGTGTTAATGCAAACCAACTTACTAAACTGTTAATAGCAGTTTATTTAGTTAGTCCCATAGAGTCCTTTAGACTGAGCAGTTTACTTTATAAACTTCACTCAATAGTGTAAACCTTCTAAAGTCTTTAAATTAAAGACTTTAGAGTGTTAATGCAAACCAACTTACTAAACTGTTAATAACAGTTTATTTAGTTAGTCCCATAGAGTCCTTTAGACTGAGCTGTTTACTTTATAAACTTCACTCAATAGTCTAAACCTTCTAAACTCTTTAATTTAAAGACTTTAGAGTGTTAATGCAAACAAACTTACTAAACTGTTAATAGCAGTTTATTTAGTTAGTCCCATAGAGTCCTTTAGACTGAGCAGTTTACTTTATAAACTTTACTCAATAGTCTAAACCTTCTAAAGTCTTTAAATTAAAGACTTTAGAGTGTTAATGCAAACCAACTTACTAAACTGTTAATAACAGTTTATTTAGTTAGTCCCATAGAGTCCTTTAGACTGAGCTGTTTACTTTATAAACTTCACTCAATAGTCTAAACCTTCTAAACTCTTTAAATTAAAGACTTTAGAGTGTTAATGCAAACCAACTTACTAAACTGTTAATAACAGTTTATTTAGTTAGTCCCATAGAGTCCTTTAGACTGAGCTGTTTACTTTATAAACTTCACTCAATAGTCTAAACCTTCTAAAGTCTTTAAATTAAAGACTTTAGAGTGTTAATGCAAACCAACTTACTAAACTGTTAATAGCAGTTTATTTAGTTAGTCCCATAGAGTCCTTTAGACTGAGCAGTTTACTTTATAAACTTTACTCAATAGTCTAAACCTTCTAAAGTCTTTAAATTAAAGACTTTAGAGTGTTAATGCAAACCAACTTACTAAACTGTTAATAACAGTTTATTTAGTTAGTCCCATAGAGTCCTTTAGACTGAGCTGTTTACTTTATAAACTTCACTCAATAGTCTAAACCTTCTAAAGTCTTTAATTTAAAGACTTTAGAGTGTTAATGCAAACCAACTTACTAAACTGTTAATAGCAGTTTATTTACTTAGTCCCATAGAGTCCTTTAGACTGAGCTGTTTACTTTATAAACTTCAACTCAATAGTTTAAACCTTCTAAAGTCTTTAAATTAAAGACTTTAGAGTGTTAATGCAAACAAACAACTTACTAAACTGTTAATAACAGTTTATTTAGTTAGCCCTTAGAGTCCTTTAGACTGAGCTGTTTACTTTATAAACTTCACTCAATAGTCTAAACCTTCTAAAGTCTTTAAATTAAAGACTTTAGAGTGTTAATGCAAACCAACTTACTAAACTGTTAATAACAGTTTATTTAGTTAGTCCCATAGAGTCCTTTAGACTGAGCAGTTTACTTTATAAACTTTACTCAATAGTCTAAACCTTCTAAAGTCTTTAAATTAAAGACTTTAGAGTGTTAATGCAAACCATCTTACTAAACTGTTAATAACAGTTTATTTAGTTAGTCCCTTAGAGTCCTTTAGACTGAGCTGTTTACTTTATAAACTTCACTCAATAGTCCAAACCTTCTAAAGTCTTTTAATTAAAGACTTTAGAGTGTTAATGCAAACCAACTTACTAAACTGTTAATAGCAGTTTATTTATTAGTCCCATAGAGTCCTTTAGACTGAGCAGTTTACTTTATAAACTTTACTCAATAGTCTAAACCTTCTAAAGTCTTTAAATTAAAGACTTTAGAGTGTTAATGCAAACCAACTTACTAAACTGTTAATAACAGTTTATTTAGATAGTCCCATAGAGTCCTTTAGACTGAGCTGTTTACTTTATAAACTTCACTCAATAGTCTAAACCTTCTAAACTCTTTAATTTAAAGACTTTAGAGTGTTAATGCAAACCAACTTACTAAACTGTTAATAGCAGTTTATTTAGTTAGTCCCATAGAGTCCTTTAGACTGAGCAGTTTACTTTATAAACTTCACTCAATAGTGTAAACCTTCTAAAGTCTTTAAATTAAAGACTTTAGAGTGTTAATGCAAACCAACTTACTAAACTGTTAATAACAGTTTATTTAGTTAGTCCCATAGAGTCCTTTAGACTGAGCTGTTTACTTTATAAACTTCACTCAATAGTCTAAACCTTCTAAACTCTTTAATTTAAAGACTTTAGAGTGTTAATGCAAACAACTTACTAAACTGTTAATAGCAGTTTATTTAGTTAGTCCCATAGAGTCCTTTAGACTGAGCAGTTTACTTTATAAAATTTACTCAATAGTCTAAACCTTCTAAAGTCTTTAAATTAAAGACTTTAGAGTGTTAATGCAAACCAACTTACTAAACTGTTAATAGCAGTTTATTTAGATAGTCCCATAGAGTCCTTTAGACTGAGCTGTTTACTTTATAAACTTTACTCAATAGTCTAAACTTCTAAACTCTTTAATTTAAAGACTTTAGAGTGTTAATGCAAACCAACTTACTAAACTGTTAATAGCAGTTTATTTAGTTAGTCCCATAGAGTCCTTTAGACTGAGCAGTTTACTTTATAAACTTCACTCAATAGTCTAAACCTTCTAAAGTCTTTAAATTAAAGACTTTAGAGTGTTAATGCAAACCAACTTACTAAACTGTTAATAACAGTTTATTTAGTTAGTCCCATAGAGTCCTTTAAACTGAGCTGTTTACTTTATAAACTTTACTCAATAGTCTAAACCTTCTAAACTTTTTAATTTAAAGACTTTAGAGTGTTAATGCAAACCAACTTACTAAACTGTTAATAGCAGTTTATTTATTTAGTCCCATAGAGTCTTTAGACTGAGCAGTTTACTTTATAAACTTTACTCAATAATCTAAACCTTCTAAAGTCTTATAATTAAAGACTTTAGAGTGTTAATGCAAACCAACTTACTAAACTGTTAATAACAGTTTATTTAGTTAGTCCCATAGAGTCCTTTAGACTGAGCTGTTTACTTTATAAACTTCACTCAATAGTCTAAACCTTCTAAACTCTTTAATTTAAAGACTTTAGAGTGTTAATGCAAACCAACTTACTAAACTGTTAATAGCAGTTTATTTAGTTAGTCCCATAGAGTCCTTTAGACTGAGCAGTTTACTTTATAAACTTTACTCAATAGTGTAAACCTTCTAAAGTCTTTAAATTAAAGACTTTAGAGTGTTAATGCAAACCAACTTACTAAACTGTTAATAACAGTTTATTTAGTTAGTCCCATAGAGTCCTTTAGACTGAGCTGTTTACTTTATAAACTTCACTCAATAGTCTAAACCTTCTAAACTCTTTAAATTAAAGACTTTAGAGTGTTAATGCAAACCAACTTACTAAACTGTTAATAACAGTTTATTTAGTTAGTCCCATAGAGTCCTTTAGACTGAGCTGTTTACTTTATAAACTTCACTCAATAGTCTAAACCTTCTAAACTCTTTAATTTAAAGACTTTAGAGTGTTAATGCAAACCAACTTACTAAACTGTTAATAGCAGTTTATTTAGTTAGTCCCATAGAGTCCTTTAGACTGAGCAGTTTACTTTATAAAATTTACTCAATAGTCTAAACCTTCTAAAGTCTTTAAATTAAAGACTTTAGAGTGTTAATGCAAACCAACTTACTAAACTGTTAATAACAGTTTATTTAGTAAGTCCCATAGAGTCCTTTAGACTGAGCAGTTTACTTTATAAAATTTACTCAATAGTCTAAACCTTCTAAAGTCTTTAAATTAAAGACTTTAGAGTGTTAATGCAAACCAACTTACTAAACTGTTAATAACAGTTTATTTAGATAGACCCATAGAGTCCTTTAGACTGAGTTGTTTACTTTATAAACTTACTCAATAGTCTAAACCTTCTAAACTCTTTAATTTAAAGACTTTAGAGTGTTAATGCAAACAACTTACTAAACTGTTAATAGCAGTTTATTTAGTTAGTCCCATAGAGTCCTTTAGACTGAGCAGTTTACTTTATAAACTTCACTCAATAGTGTAAACCTTCTAAAGACTTTAAATTAAAGACTTTAGAGTGTTAATGCAAACCAACTTACTTAACTGTTAATAACAGTTTATTTAGTTAGTCCCATAGAGTCCTTTAGACTGAGCTGTTTACTTTATAAACTTTACTCAATAGTCTAAACCTTCTAAACTTTTTAATTTAAAGACTTTAGAGTGTTAATGCAAACCATCTTACTAAACTGTTACTAGCAGTTTATTTATTTAGTCCCATAGAGTCCTTTAGACTGAGCAGTTTGCTTTATAAACTTTACTCAATAGTCTAAACCTTCTAAAGTCTTAAATTAAAGACTTTAGAGTGTTAATGCAAACCAACTTACTAAACTGTTAATAACAGTTTATTTAGTTAGTCCCATAGAGTCCTTTAGACTGCGCGCATATTTACTTTATAAACTTCACTCAATAGTCTAAACCTTCTAAACGTCTTTACCTGAATTAAAGACTTTAGAGTGTTAATGCAAACCAACTTACTAAACTGTTAATGCCAGTTTATTTAGTTAGTCCCATAGAGTCCTTTAGACTGAGACTTCGATTTTTACTTTATAAATTTTCACTCAATAGTACTAACCACCTTCTAAACTCTTTCACTTAAAGACTTAGATTCTTAATGCAAACCAACTTACTTTACTGTTAAGCCATGCACTTTATTTAGTTAGTCCCATAGAGTCCTTTAGACTGATGTTTACTTTATACACACACTCAATAGAAGCTAAAAAATATAAAACTTTTCATTGTATTTTATAGCAGAAAATGGCAAAATTAGAGTGTTGATGATGTAATCGAGAACTATGCAATAAAAATGGATGAGTCTAATGACAGCGATGATGAATTGAGATATTTGGAATCCCATAGAGTCCTTTAGACTGAGCTGTTTACTTTATACTTCACTCAATAGTCTAAACCTTCTAAACTCTTGAATTAAAGACTTTAGAGTGTTAATGGAACCAACTTACTAAACTGTTAATAGCAATTTATTTGCTGTTAGTCCCATAGACTCCTTTAGACTGAGTAGTTTAGTGTTATAAACTTGAATCAAGTCTAAACCTTCTAAAGTCTTTAATTTAAAGACTTTAGAGTGTTGATGCAAACCAACTTACTAAACTGTTAATATGCAGTTTCTTTAGTTAGTCCCATAGAGTCCTTTAGACTGAGCTGTTTACTTTATAAACTTACTCAATAGTCTAAACCTTCTAAACTCTTTAAATAGACTTTAGAGTGTTAATGCAAACCACTTACTAAACTGTTAAGCAGTTTATTTAGTTAGTCCCATAGAGTCCTTTGACTTTTTTATAAACTTCACTCAATAGTCTACACCTTCTAAAGTCTTTAAATTAAAGACTTTAGAGTGTTAATGCAAACATTGTTACTAAACTGTTAATAACAGTTTATGCTAGTTAGTTGAAATAGAGTCCTTTAGACTGAGCAGTTTACTTTATAAACTTCACTCAATAGTCTAAACCTTCTAAAGTCTTTAAATTAAAGACTTTAGAGTGTTAATGCAAACCAACTTACTAATGGGTGTGTTCCGACAGTTTATTTAGTTAGTCCCATAGAGTCCTTTAGACTGAGCTGTTTACTTTATAAACTTCACTCAATAGTCTAAACCTTCGAGTCGTTTCTCACTGATCTTGAAGACTTTAGAGTGTTAATGCAAACTCTAACTTACTAAACTGTTAATAGCAGTTTATTTAGTTAGTCCCATAGAGTCCTTTAGACTGAGCTGTTTACTTTTACAATTTCAATCAATAGTCTAAACCTTCTAAAGTCTTTCATTAAAGACTTGAAGCAATGGTGAGCTTCTAAAGGTAGAGCCTGGTTTTCACAATAGATGCCTTTAGAAAAGCAGTTTACTGATAAACATTTTCACTGGCTAGATGCTAAAAACAGGTTACACACTTTAAATTGGAAACTGTATGCACTTATGACTTTATTACCATTATAATCAGTTAATGCTAGAGTACCGTAGACTTTGCCTTTTTTAAAACTTCACTCCTATCAGTCTAAACATTAGTAGTAACTTCTGTTATAGGTGTTGCTAAAGTTGGCTTTAAATAGTTAAACCATATGTACATTTATTGCTTATTTAATTTCACTTGATAACTAAAATTCTAGGTCTTTAAATTAAAGACTAAGAAAATTAATGCAAACAACTTAACAAACTGTTAATAACAGTTTATTACTTTAGTCCCATAGAGTCCAGACTGATCAGTTTACTACAAATAAACTGCATACTCAATAGTCTAAACCTTCTAAAGTCTTTAAATTAAAGACTTTAGAGTGTTAATGCAAACCAACTTACTAAACTGTTAATATCAGTTTATTTAGTTAGTCCCATAGAGTCCTTTAGACTGAGCTGTTTACTTTATAAAATTCACTCAATAGTCTAAACCTTCTAAAGTCTTTAATTTAAGACTTTAGAGTGTTAATGCAAACCAACTTACTAAACTGTTAACTGCAGTTTATTTAGTTAGTCCCATAGAGTCCTTTAGACTGAATGTTTACTTTATAAACTTTACTCAATAGTCTAAAAATAAAACTAAAGTCTTTAAACTGTTAAAGAGTTAGAGTGTTAATGCAAACAATGGCTTACTAAACTGTTAATAACAGTTTATTTAGTTAGTCCCATAGAGTCCTTTAGACTGAGCAGTTTACTTTATAAACTTCACTCAATAGTGTAAACCTTCTAAAGTCTTTAAATTAAAGACTTTAGAGTGTTAATGCAAACCAACTTACTAAACTGTTAATAGCAGTTTATTTAGTTAGTCCCATAGAGTCCTTTAGACTGAGCTGTTTACTTTATAAACTTCACTCAATAGTCTAAACCTTCTAAATCTTTAAATTAAAGACTTTAGAGTGTTAATGCAAACCAACTTACTAAACTGTTAATAGCAGTTTATTTAGTTAGTCCCATAGAGTCCTTTAGACTGAGCAGTTTACTTTAAAAAACAATAGTCTAAACCTTCTAATGCTCAATAATTAAAGACTTTAGAGCTAATGCAAACCAACTTACTAAACTGGGCACACAGTTTATTTAGTTAGAAAATAGAGTCCTTTAGAATGACCACTTTATAAACTTCACTCAATCATAAACTTCTAAAGTCTTTAAATTAAACTTTAGAGTGTTAATGCAAACCAACTTACTAAACTGTTTAATAGCAGTTTCTAGTTAGTCCCATAGAGTCCTTTAGACTGAGCAGTTTACTTTATAAACTTCACTCAATAGTCTAAACCTTCTAACTCTTTAATTTAAAGACTTTAGAGTGTTAATGCAAACCAACTTACTAAACTGTTAATAGCAGTTTATTTAGTTAGTCCCATAGAGTCCTTTAGACTGAGCAGTTTACTTTATAAACTTTACTCAATAGTCTAAACCTTCTAAAGTCTTTAAATTAAAGACTTTAGAGTGTTAATGCAAACCAACTTACTAAACTGTTAATAGCAGTTTATTTACTTCTTAGTCCCATAGAGTCCTTTAGACTGAGCTGTTTACTTTATAAACTTCACTCAATAGTCTAAACCTTCTAAAGTCTTTATTTTAAAGACTTTAGAGTGTTAATGCAAACCAACTTACTAAACTGTTAATAACAGTTTATTTAGTTAGTCCCATAGAGTCCTTTAGACTGAGCTGTTTACTTTATAAACTTCACTCAATAGTCTAAACTTCACTCACATTAAAGACTTTAGAGTGTTAATGCAAACAACTTACTAAACTGTTAATAGCAGTTTATTTAGTTACACCCATAGAGTCCTTTAGACTGAGCAGTTTACATAAACTTACAATAGTCTAAACCTTGTAAAGTCTATTAAAGACTTTAGAGTGTTAATGCAAACCAACTTACTAAACTGTTAGTCTTTATTTGAGTTAGTCCCATAGAGTCCTTTAGACTGAGCATGTTACTTTATAAACTTTACTCAATAGTCTAAACCTTCTAAACTCTTAAATTAAAGACTTTAGAGTGTTAATGCAATGCAACTTACTAAACTGTTAATACACAGTTTATTTAGTTAGTCCCATAGAGTCCTTTAGACTGAGCTGTTTACTTTATAAACTTCACTCAATAGTCTAAACCTTCTAAAGTCTTTAATTAAAGACTTTAGAGTGTTAATGCAAACCAACTTACTACTTACTATAGCAGTTTGTTAATAGTCCCAGTTTATTTAGACTTAGTACCCATACTCAATAGTTTAGACTTCTGAGTCTGTTAAATTAAAGACTTTAGAGTGTTAATGCAAACCAAGTACTAACTGTTAATAACAGTTTATTTAGTTAGTCCCAAGAGTCTTTAAAGTTTTTATACACTTTACTCAATAGTGTAAATGCAAACCAAATTACTTTAGAGTGTTAATGCAAACCAACTTACTAAACTGTTAATACAGTTTTAGTTAGTCCCATAGAGTCCTTTAGACTGAGCTGTTTACTTTATAAACTTCACTCAATAGTCTAAACCTTCTAAACTCTTTAAATTAAAGACTTTAGAGTGTTAATGCAAACCAACTTACTAAACTGTTAATAGCAGTTTATTTAGTTAGTCCCATAGAGTCCTTTAGACTGAGCTGTTTACTTTATAAACTTCACTCAATAGTCTAAACCTTCTAAACTCTTTAAATTAAAGACTTTAGAGTGTTAATGCAAACCAACTTACTAAACTGTTAATAGCAGTTTATTTAGTTAGTCCCATAGAGTCCTTTAGACTGAGCTGTTTACTTTATAAACTTTACTCAATAGTCTAAACCTTCTAAACTCTTTAAATTAAAGACTTTAGAGTGTTAATGCAAACCAACTTACTAAACTGTTAATAACAGTTTATTTAGTTAGTCCCATAGAGTCCTTTAGACTGAGCTGTTTACTTTATAAACTTCACTCAATAGTCTAAACCTTCTAAACTCTTTAATTAAAGACTTTAGAGTGTTAATGCAAACCAACTTACTAAACTGTTAATAACAGTTTATTTAGTTAGTCCCATAGAGTCCTTTAGACTGAGCTGTTTACTTTATAAACTTTACTCAATAGTCTAAACCTTCTAAAGTCTTTAAATTAAAGACTTTAGAGTGTTAATGCAAACCAACTTACTAAACTGTTAATAGCAGTTTATTTAGTTAGTCCCATAGAGTCCTTTAGACTGAGCTGTTTACTTTATAAACTTCACTCAATAGTCTAAACCTTCTAAAGTCTTTAATTTAAAGACTTTAGAGTGTTAATGCAAACCAACTTACTAAACTGTTAATAGCAGTTTATTTAGTTAGTCCCATAGAGTCCTTTAGACTGAGCTGTTTACTTTATAAACTTCACTCAATAGTCTAAACCTTCTAAAGTCTTTAAATTAAAGACTTTAGAGTGTTAATGCAAACCAACTTACTAAACTGTTAATAACAGTTTATTTAGTTAGTCCCATAGAGTCCTTTAGACTGAGCTGTTTACTTTATAAACTTCACTCAATAGTCTAAACCTTCTAAACTCTTTAAATTAAAGACTTTAGAGTGTTAATGCAAACCAACTTACTAAACTGTTAATAACAGTTTATTTAGTTAGTCCCATAGAGTCCTTTAGACTGAGCAGTTTACTTTATAAACTTTACTCAATAGTGTAAACCTTCTAAAGTCTTTAAATTAAAGACTTTAGAGTGTTAATGCAAACCAACTTACTAAACTGTTAATAACAGTTTATTTAGTTAGTCCCATAGAGTCCTTTAGACTGAGCTGTTTACTTTATAAACTTCACTCAATAGTCTAAACCTTCTAAAGTCTTTAAATTAAAGACTTTAGAGTGTTAATGCAAACCAACTTACTAAACTGTTAATAGCAGTTTATTTAGTTAGTCCCATAGAGTCCTTTAGACTGAGCAGTTTACTTTATAAACTTTACTCAATAGTCTAAACCTTCTAAAGTCTTTAAATTAAAGACTTTAGAGTGTTAATGCAAACCAACTTACTAAACTGTTAATAACAGTTTATTTAGTTAGTCCCATAGAGTCCTTTAGACTGAGCTGTTTACTTTATAAACTTTACTCAATAGTCTAAACCTTCTAAAGTCTTTAAATTAAAGACTTTAGAGTGTTAATGCAAACCAACTTACTAAACTGTTAATAGCAGTTTATTTAGTTAGTCCCATAGAGTCCTTTAGACTGAGCAGTTTACTTTATAAACTTTACTCAATAGTCTAAACCTTCTAAAGTCTTTAAATTAAAGACTTTAGAGTGTTAATGCAAACCAACTTACTAAACTGTTAATAACAGTTTATTTAGTTAGTCCCATAGAGTCCTTTAGACTGAGCTGTTTACTTTATAAACTTTACTCAATAGTCTAAACCTTCTAAAGTCTTTAAATTAAAGACTTTAGAGTGTTAATGCAAACCAACTTACTAAACTGTTAATAGCAGTTTATTTAGTTAGTCCCATAGAGTCCTTTAGACTGAGCTGTTTACTTTATAAACTTTACTCAATAGTCTAAACCTTCTAAAGTCTTTAAATTAAAGACTTTAGAGTGTTAATGCAAACCAACTTACTAAACTGTTAATAGCAGTTTATTTAGTTAGTCCCATAGAGTCCTTTAGACTGAGCTGTTTACTTTATAAACTTCACTCAATAGTCTAAACCTTCTAAAGTCTTTAAATTAAAGACTTTAGAGTGTTAATGCAAACCAACTTACTAAACTGTTAATAGCAGTTTATTTAGTTAGTCCCATAGAGTCCTTTAGACTGAGCTGTTTACTTTATAAACTTCACTCAATAGTCTAAACCTTCTAAACTCTTTAATTTAAAGACTTTAGAGTGTTAATGCAAACCAACTTACTAAACTGTTAATAGCAGTTTATTTAGTTAGTCCCATAGAGTCCTTTAGACTGAGCTGTTTACTTTATAAACTTCACTCAATAGTCTAAACCTTCTAAAGTCTTTAATTTAAAGACTTTAGAGTGTTAATGCAAACCAACTTACTAAACTGTTAATAGCAGTTTATTTAGTTAGTCCCATAGAGTCCTTTAGACTGAGCTGTTTACTTTATAAACTTCACTCAATAGTCTAAACCTTCTAAAGTCTTTAAATTAAAGACTTTAGAGTGTTAATGCAAACCAACTTACTAAACTGTTAATAACAGTTTATTTAGTTAGTCCCATAGAGTCCTTTAGACTGAGCTGTTTACTTTATAAACTTCACTCAATAGTCTAAACCTTCTAAAGTCTTTAAATTAAAGACTTTAGAGTGTTAATGCAAACCAACTTACTAAACTGTTAATAGCAGTTTATTTAGTTAGTCCCATAGAGTCCTTTAGACTGAGCTGTTTACTTTATAAACTTCACTCAATAGTCTAAACCTTCTAAAGTCTTTAAATTAAAGACTTTAGAGTGTTAATGCAAACCAACTTACTAAACTGTTAATAACAGTTTATTTAGTTAGTCCCATAGAGTCCTTTAGACTGAGCAGTTTACTTTATAAACTTTACTCAATAGTCTAAACCTTCTAAAGTCTTTAAATTAAAGACTTTAGAGTGTTAATGCAAACCAACTTACTAAACTGTTAATAACAGTTTATTTAGTTAGTCCCATAGAGTCCTTTAGACTGAGCTGTTTACTTTATAAACTTTACTCAATAGTCTAAACCTTCTAAACTCTTTAAATTAAAGACTTTAGAGTGTTAATGCAAACCAACTTACTAAACTGTTAATAGCAGTTTATTTAGTTAGTCCCATAGAGTCCTTTAGACTGAGCAGTTTACTTTATAAACTTTACTCAATAGTCTAAACCTTCTAAAGTCTTTAAATTAAAGACTTTAGAGTGTTAATGCAAACCAACTTACTAAACTGTTAATAACAGTTTATTTAGTTAGTCCCATAGAGTCCTTTAGACTGAGCTGTTTACTTTATAAACTTTACTCAATAGTCTAAACCTTCTAAAGTCTTTAAATTAAAGACTTTAGAGTGTTAATGCAAACCAACTTACTAAACTGTTAATAGCAGTTTATTTAGTTAGTCCCATAGAGTCCTTTAGACTGAGCAGTTTACTTTATAAACTTTACTCAATAGTCTAAACCTTCTAAAGTCTTTAAATTAAAGACTTTAGAGTGTTAATGCAAACCAACTTACTAAACTGTTAATAACAGTTTATTTAGTTAGTCCCATAGAGTCCTTTAGACTGAGCTGTTTACTTTATAAACTTTACTCAATAGTCTAAACCTTCTAAAGTCTTAAATTAAAGACTTTAGAGTGTTAATGCAAACCAACTTACTAAACTGTTATAGCAGTTTATTTAGTTAGTCCCATAGAGTCCTTTAGACTGAGCAGTTTACTTTATAAACTTTACTCAATAGTCTAAACCTTCTAAAGTCTTTAAATTAAAGACTTTAGAGTGTTAATGCAAACCAACTTACTAAACTGTTAATAACAGTTTATTTAGTTAGTCCCATAGAGTCCTTTAGACTGAGCAGTTTACTTTATAAACTTTACTCAATAGTCTAAACCTTCTAAACTCTTTAATTTAAAGACTTTAGAGTGTTAATGCAAACCAACTTACTAAACTGTTAATAGCAGTTTATTTAGTTAGTCCCATAGAGTCCTTTAGACTGAGCAGTTTACTTTATAAACTTTACTCAATAGTCTAAACCTTCTAAAGTCTTTAAATTAAAGACTTTAGAGTGTTAATGCAAACCAACTTACTAAACTGTTAATAACAGTTTATTTAGTTAGTCCCATAGAGTCCTTTAGACTGAGCTGTTTACTTTATAAACTTCACTCAATAGTCTAAACCTTCTAAACTCTTTAAATTAAAGACTTTAGAGTGTTAATGCAAACCAACTTACTAAACTGTTAATAGCAGTTTATTTAGTTAGTCCCATAGAGTCCTTTAGACTGAGCAGTTTACTTTATAAACTTTACTCAATAGTCTAAACCTTCTAAAGTCTTTAAATTAAAGACTTTAGAGTGTTAATGCAAACCAACTTACTAAACTGTTAATAACAGTTTATTTAGTTAGTCCCATAGAGTCCTTTAGACTGAGCTGTTTACTTTATAAACTTCACTCAATAGTCTAAACCTTCTAAAGTCTTTAAATTAAAGACTTTAGAGTGTTAATGCAAACCAACTTACTAAACTGTTAATAACAGTTTATTTAGTTAGTCCCATAGAGTCCTTTAGACTGAGCTGTTTACTTTATAAACTTCACTCAATAGTCTAAACCTTCTAAAGTCTTTAAATTAAAGACTTTAGAGTGTTAATGCAAACCAACTTACTAAACTGTTAATAACAGTTTATTTAGTTAGTCCCATAGAGTCCTTTAGACTGAGCTGTTTACTTTATAAACTTCACTCAATAGTCTAAACCTTCTAAACTCTTTAATTTAAAGACTTTAGAGTGTTAATGCAAACCAACTTACTAAACTGTTAATAGCAGTTTATTTAGTTAGTCCCATAGAGTCCTTTAGACTGAGCAGTTTACTTTATAAACTTCACTCAATAGTCTAAACCTTCTAAAGTCTTTAAATTAAAGACTTTAGAGTGTTAATGCAAACCAACTTACTAAACTGTTAATAACAGTTTATTTAGTTAGTCCCATAGAGTCCTTTAGACTGAGCTGTTTACTTTATAAACTTCACTCAATAGTCTAAACCTTCTAAACTCTTTAATTTAAAGACTTTAGAGTGTTAATGCAAACCAACTTACTAAACTGTTAATAGCAGTTTATTTAGTTAGTCCCATAGAGTCTTTAGACTGAGCAGTTTACTTTATAAACTTTACTCAATAGTCTAAACCTTCTAAAGTCTTTAAATTAAAGACTTTAGAGTGTTAATGCAAACCAACTTACTAAACTGTTAATAACAGTTTATTTAGTTAGTCCCATAGAGTCCTTTAGACTGAGCTGTTTACTTTATAAACTTCACTCAATAGTCTAAACCTTCTAAACTCTTTAAATTAAAGACTTTAGAGTGTTAATGCAAACCAACTTACTAAACTGTTAATAGCAGTTTATTTAGTTAGTCCCATAGAGTCCTTTAGACTGAGCTGTTTACTTTATAAACTTCACTCAATAGTCTAAACCTTCTAAACTCTTTAATTTAAAGACTTTAGAGTGTTAATGCAAACCAACTTACTAAACTGTTAATAGCAGTTTATTTAGTTAGTCCCATAGAGTCCTTTAGACTGAGCAGTTTACTTTATAAACTTCACTCAATAGTCTAAACCTTCTAAAGTCTTTAAATTAAAGACTTTAGAGTGTTAATGCAAACCAACTTACTAAACTGTTAATAACAGTTTAATTAGTTAGTCCCATAGAGTCCTTTAGACTGAGCTGTTTACTTTATAAACTTCACTCAATAGTCTAAACCTTCTAAACTCTTTAATTTAAAGACTTTAGAGTGTTAATGCAAACAAACTTACTAAACTGTTAATAGCAGTTTATTTAGTTAGTCCCATAGAGTCCTTTAGACTGAGCTGTTTACTTTATAAACTTCACTCAATAGTCTAAAACTTCTAAAGTCTTTAAATTAAAGACTTTAGAGTGTTAATGCAAACAACTTACTAAACTGTTAATAACAGTTTATTTAGTTAGTCCCATAGAGTCCTTTAGACTGAGCTGTTTACTTTATAAACTTCTCTCAATAGTCTAAACCTTCTAAACTCTTTAAATTAAAGACTTTAGAGTGTTAATGCAAACCAACTTACTAAACTGTTAATAACAGTTTATTTAGTTAGTCCCATAGAGTCCTTTAGACTGAGCTGTTTACTTTATAAACTTTACTCAATAGTGTAAACCTTCTAACGTCTTTAAATTAAAGACTTTAGAGTGTTAATGCAAACCATCTTACTAAACTGTTAATAACAGTTTATTTAGTTAGTCCCATAGAGTCCTTTAGACTGAGCTGTTTACTTTATAAACTTCACTCAATAGTCTAAACCTTCTAAACTCTTTAAATTAAAGACTTTAGAGTGTTAATGCAAACCAACTTGCTAAACTGTTAATAGCAGTTATTTAGTTAGTCCCATAGAGTCTTTAGACTGAGCAGTTTACTTTATAAACTTTACTCAATAGTCTAAACCTTCTAAAGTCTTTAAATTAAAGACTTTAGAGTGTTAATGCAAACCAACTTACTAAACTGTTAATAACAGTTTATTTAGATAGTCCCATAGAGTCCTTTAGACTGAGCTGTTTACTTTATAAACTTTACTCAATAGTCTAAACCTTCTAAAGTCTTTAAATTAAAGACTTTAGAGTGTTAATGCAAACCAACTTACTAAACTGTTAATAACAGTTTATATAGTTAGTCCCATAGAGTCCTTTAGACTGAGTTGTTTACTTTATAAACTTTACTCAATAGTCTAAACCTTCTAAACTCTTTAATTTAAAGACTTTAGAGTGTTAATGCAAAGCAACTTACTAAACAGTTAATAGCAGTTTATTTAGTTAGTCCCATAGAGTCCTTTAGACTGAGCAGTTTACTTTATAAACTTCACTCAATAGTGTAAACCTTCTAAAGACTTTAAATTAAAGACTTTAGAGTGTTGATGCAAACCAACTTACTTAACTGTTAATAACATTTTATTTAGTTAGTCCCATAGAGTCCTTTAAACTGATCCTTTTACTTTATAAACTTTACTCAATAGTCTAAACCTTCTAAACTTTTTAATTAAAGACTTTAGAGTGTTAATGCAAACCATCTTTCTAAACTGTTAATAGCAGTTTATTTATTTAGTCCCATAGAGTCTTTAGACTGAGCAGTATGCTTTATAAACTTTACTCAATAATCTAAACCTTCTAAAGTCTTTAAATTAAAGACTTTAGAGTGTTAATGCAAACAACTTACTAAACTGTTAATAACAGTTTATTTAGTTAGTCCCTTAGAGTCCTTTAGACTAAGCTGTTTACTTTATAAACTTCACTCAATAGTCTAAACCTTCTAAACTCTTTAAATTAAAGACTGTATAGTGTTAGTGCAAACCAACTTACTAAACTGTCGATAACAGTTTATTTAGTAAGTCCCATAGAGTCCTTTAGACTGAGCAGTTTACTTTATAAACTTTACTCAATAGTGTAAGCCTTCTAACGTCTTTAAATTAAAGACTTTAGAGTGTTAATGCAAACCATCTTACTAAACTGTTAATAACAGTTTATTTAGTTAGTCCCATAGAGTCCTTTAGACTGAGCTGTTTACTTTATAAACTTCACTCAATAGTCCAAACCTTCTAAAGTCTTTAAATTAAAGACTTTAGAGTGTTAATGCGAACCAACTTGCTAAACTGTTAATAGCAGTTTATTTAGTTAGTCCCATAGAGTCTTTTAGACTGAGCAGTTTACTTTATAAAATTTACTCAATAGTCTAAACCTTCTAAAGTCTTTAAATTAAAGACTTTAGAGTGTTAATGCAAACAAACTTACTAAACTGTTAATAACAGTTTATTTAGATAGTCCCATAAACTCCTTTAGATTGAGCTGTTTACTTTATAAACTTCACTCAATAGTCTAAACCTTCTAAACTCTTTAATTTCAAGACTTTAGGGTGTTAATGCAAACCAACTTACTAAACAGTTAATAGCAGTTTATTTAGTTAGAGTCCCATAGAGACCTTTAGACTGAGGAGGTTACTTTCTAAAATTCACTCAATAGTGTAAACCTTCTAAAGTCTTTAAATTAAAGACTATAGAGTGTTAATGCAAACCAACTTACTAAACTGTTAATAACAGTTTATTTAGTTAGTCTCATAGAGTCCTTTAGACTGAGCTGTTTACTTTGTAAACTTCACTCAATAGTCTAAACCTTCTAAACTCCTTAATTTAAAGACTTTAGAGTGTTAATGCAAACAAACTTGCTAAACTGTTGATAGCAGTTCATTTAGTTAGTCCCATAGAGTCCTTTAGACTGAGCAGTTTACTTTATAAAATTTACTGATTAGTCTAAACCTTCTAAAGTCTTTAAATTAAAGACCTTAGAGTGTTAATGCAAACCAACTTACTGAACTGTTAATAACAGTTTATTTAGTAAGTCCCATAGAGTCCTTTAGACTGTGCAGTTTACTTTATACAATTTACTCATTAGTCTAAACCTTCTAAAGTCTTTAAATTAAAGACTTTAGAGTGTTAATGCAAACCAACTTACTAAACTGTTAATAACAGTTTATTTAGATAGACCCATAGAGTCCTTTAGACTGAGTTGTTTACTTTATAAACTTTACTCAATAGTCTAAACCTCTTTAATTTAAAGACTTTAGAGTGTTAATGCAAAGCAACTTACTAAACAGTTAATAGCAGTTTATTTAGTTAGTCCCATAGAGTCCTTTAGACTGAGCAGTTTACTTTATAAACTTCACTCAATAGTGTAAACCTTCTAAAGACTTTAAATTAAAGACTTTAGAGTGTTGATGCAAACCAACTTACTAAACTGTTAATAACATTTTATTTAGTTAGTCCCATAGAGTCCTTTAAACTGAGCTGTTTACTTTATAAACTTTACTCAATAGTCTAAACCTTCTAAACTTTTAATTTAAAGACGTTAGAGTGTTAATGCAAACCATCTTTCTAAAAAACTGTTAATAACAGTTTCTTTAGATAGTCCCATAGA
>NW_024534425.1:0-39674 GCF_016097555.1 Gigantopelta aegis
AAAGCAGGAAGAAGAGAACCACTCACTTTAAAGGGAAAATTCAGAATTAAAATGGGTCGTGGTGATGACCCACCCAATTCGTAATCAGGGGCTACTACTTTTTCGATCCGATCTATGGATTCACAATGAGATTAAGATTTACAGAGATCACTATCTAGGTAGTGGTGCTTATGGTATAGTATGTAAAGCCAACAAATGTGACCAATACCTTTGTGCCAGCCAAACTTCTTCATCCAAAGTTCTTAGTCCCTGGTAACTGGGCAGCTGATAAGTTCATGCAAAGTGTTCTTTTCCTGTGCCTCTCTTAAACACCCTCACATTGTACAGTTCTTAGGGACTACACCCGAACCGTCTTCAGGACAAGTGGCACTTCTCATGGAACTAATGGCTGAGAGTCTGACCAGCGATTTTCTTAGAGAGTATACCATTTCACTGGTCGATCAGTACCTCTGTATCTTCAAGTCAAGTTCACATGTCTCATGATGTAATCTTAGCACTTCAAATATCTCCATAGTAACGGTATCATTCATCGTGACCTCTCCAGTAACATGTTCTCGTTGTTAGGAGAATGTCGACCCAAGTGACTGACTTTGGCATGTCCAAATTAACTTGTAATTCATCTCCTCTTTCATCTCTGACTCAAGTACCAGGTTGTCCGGTCTACATGCCCACCAGAGGCATGGATAAAATCCTCCTGTATACACAGAGAAGCTGGATATCTTTTCTCTAGGTGCTTCTTACTCGTTGTACAAATGATAACATGCTGTCTACCAAACCCAGACCATTAGAAGTATTGATAGCTGAGAGCGATCTCCAATCTGGATTTATGAAACTTCCTGTATCTGAGTTAGACAGGAGAAGTGAAGACATTGCTAAATCTCCTCTGATCATCTTCTGAAAGATATTGCATTGGATGTTTGACAGGACAGTCAGCAGAACAGCGAGCCCAACCTCAAAAGACTTGTGTCAAAAACTGGAGACACCCAAGATATCAGAACACTACCAGACAGTAAAGATAAACACAGACAGCTAGTAAGTGAGGTACGGGTACCTGACGGTTGTGACTCTAGTCATAAAATGGACCAGCCTCCTTAAGAAAAACAAGTAAAAAAAAGAGATGGAACTACAAAAAAAGAAGAAAGAATTGTCTCTCTTGAAGGAGAAGTCAAATCGTTGAAAGGACATTGTTTCCCCGAGAAAGATTCCATTATTGAAAACTAAAGCTGAACTAAAAGAGTGTAAGACGGCAACTGCTCAATCCAGCTCCAATTGCTGTCAAGAATTATTGCCAAAAATGAAGTGGAGAAGATAGTTATAAATGGCCTATGTCCTGAGATTCTCTCCATTTTATCACAGGACTCTAATACCGTTATCTTCAATCTTGACTACAATATAAACGAAAGAAAAAGTGACTATTTTTCAATCATCCCTCATATAGTAGATAAAGACAGACATGTCATCAAATTATTTCTACATTTCTATCAACATCATTTCAATTCAGGCAAACTTCGTGTCGGCTTTCATTCAGATTCCTGAATCTTAATCCAAGTTTTGTTTGGAGAAATATCTTGCTGCATTTAGCAAACACACAATGAAGGTTTTTTTCAGCATATAGAAGAATCGTGCTGGTGTGGTAAAAGTGTTATCTAAATCTTCAGAGCTATTTAAATTGAGTACACAATTAATTCAAGATGCATCTCTGCTTTACTATCACTATACCAGGGAATCGAAAACTATTGATTAAACACGGAAACATCTTGGATGAAGCAGCAAATATTATGTCCACTCAAGCTGCAACAAACTTAAGTAACTCAATGGTTTTTCATCAGGTTATGAATATCGCCAGTAATTTTGAGCTTCAGAAGCATTGTGAGGAGTATGTAAAGAAAAATGGCGCCACTTAACCTGGTCAAGTAGCTGCCACACCCAGCGGGGGATTAAAAAGTAACTGGGTTATACACTCTCTAGGTCCTACGTCAGCATATGCTCGAGACAAAAAGTCAGACCAAATGGAATTTGAAATGAAATCGATAATGAGAGAGTTATACACAAATATTCTTCAAAAAGCAGAAAAGCTCAAAGCTACATCCATTGTTTTACCAGGACTTGGATCTGGTCTTCTCTCATTCTTTAACGATGACAACAGGTCAGCGGAGATAATGATTGAGGTATTGTTAACTTATCGTTACGTATCTTTGAAAGATATCAGATTAGTTATATTAAAAGAGACAGTTTATAATCTCTTTCTTCAATGTGTTTCATTAACAGAGCACTTATTGGGACAGTCCAATCATACCAACCACTTGTAGTTAGTACTGACGAAGACAACTACTGTAAATCTTGTAAACATCAATGACATTAAATGTTTATTATTATAATAATTTCTTAGCTCAGTTGAGGTGGGGGGGGGGGGGGGGGGGGGGGTGTTCAAAAATAATCATTTTTTTTAATATTAGATATTTTATTGATGACAAAAATACACAATCTTTTTCATCAAAAAATTATTTGTTGAGTTGTTACATTATAATCTGAACATTATTATTGATGTCTACATGAGCTAGAAGAGAAGAGGAAGAAAGAGATGGTGGTTGAAGATGAAAGCAAATCATCAGGACTAGAATTTGCAGGTGCTTTTTTAGGCCCTTTTAATTGAAGTTCAATAAATTCATCACAAACTCTTGAATATATTGTCCCTTAATATAACTACACAAATATCCAACAAGACAAGATGAAGGAGAAAATTTATAACTTGAAAGACCATCCAAGATACCCTTAGCAGCTACGTAGCCACCAGCATAAGACTGCCTGTAACTGATGGCTGGAATAGCTATGGGGTTGCTTCAAGTTTTTCTGCTCTTTGAAGAATCCTGATGCATCATTCCTTTCATTTCTTTAACTATCTCTACTTTCATCAGTTGAATCACAATTTTTCTCATTACTGATCAAAATCCCAGCAGGCCGACAGCATGGATAATCCATTTACATTTTAAGTTGCCACCAGCCTTTGTGTGAGCTATCTGTCCAATGTCCAGACACACCGTGCTTTTCAAATATTCATTGCAAGTTTTTGTACCTCAAAAAACTGACTGGCAACATTAATGGCTGCCGAGACACCCCAACATGCATTTAGACCAGAATTACTGAGCTGACCAATTATTGATACATTTTCATCAACAATATTTTCCTTTCTTAATGGTTAGTTTTCTCTCTTCGCTCACATTAGTGCAAGTTGAGAAGATTGTTTTAATTATTTAGTTGTATTTTTGTGCAATTCCAATGATTTTGAAATCACTTTTAATCTATTTGCCTCTTTGATGTTTCAAGTGGACTTAGATAAGACTTTTAGACCACAATATGCTAATACTTTACCCACAAACTCACTAGGAAAGGTTGCTGGATAGGAAGAAACTCGACACGAAGTTGACCAGATTGAAAAAATGCTGGTAGACTTGAAGAAAGACTCGAGTATTTGTTCTAAATACCTTCAGCTTCTGGATATAAGATGAAAAAACGACCTTACCCTTGTTTGACATCATATGCAATATGAATTACTCGATATTCAGAGTCCTTGATATGACACTTAATACTTCAGGACTGAGAGAAGATAATGTTATTCTACCATCTTCATCTTTGTAAGGCTGGCTAGAAAACCTCCTTCGTGTCAATGCTTTAGCTTTTAGTTTTCAATAACGGAATCTTTCTCAGAAACAATTCCTTTCAATGATTTAACTTCTCCTTCAAGTGTGGGTATTCTTTCTTTCTTTCTTGTAGTTCCATCTCTTTTTCTTTTATTGTTTTTTTAAGGAGTCCATTTTATGACTAGAGTCACAAGTATCAGATATACTCACTTACTAGATGTCCTTATGTTATCTTTACTGTCCTTGTAATGTTCTGATATCTTGAGTGTCTCCAGTTTTTGACACAAGTCTTTTTGAGGTTGGTCGCTGTCTGCTCTGTCCGTTCAAACATTCCAGTGGCAATATCTTTCAGAATATGATCAGAGGAGATTTGAGCAATGTCTTCACTTCTCCTGTTTAACTCAGATACAGAAGTTTCATGAACCAGTTGGAGATCGCTCAATCAGCTATCAATACTTCTAATGGTCCTGGGGTTTGGTAGACAGCATGTGTCATTTGTACAATGAGGCTACACCTAGAGAGAAAATATCCAGCTTCTCTTGTGTATTACAGGAGGACTTATCCATGCTCTGGTGGCATGTAGACTGGACAACCTGGTACTTGAGGTCAGAGATGAAAGAGGAGATGAATTACAAGTTAATTTGGACATGCCAAAGTCATCACTTTGGCTCGACATTCTCCTAACAAGAGAACATTGTTACTGAGAGGTCACGATGAATGATACCATTACTATGGAGATATGAAGTGCAAGATTACATCATGAGACATGTTGACTTGAAGATATAGAGGTACTGGATTGACCAGTGGAACGGTATCTCTCTAAGAAAACTGGCAGACACTCTCGTCCATTAGTTCCATGAGAATGCCGACCTTGTCCTGAGGAAGGTTCTGTTGTGTAGTCCTAAGAACTGTACAATGTGAGGGTGTTTAAGAGAGGCCAGGAAAAGAACACACTCTGCTCATGAACTTATCAGCTGCCCAGTTACCGGGGACTAAGAACGTTGGATGAAGGAGTTTGGCTGCACCAGGTAATTGGTCCAATTTGGCTTTACATACTACCGTAAGCACCACTACCTAAGTACTGATCTCTGTAAATCTTGATCTCATTGAATCCATAATCGGACATAAAGGAACTCGTTTGGAGCTTAAAGATGAGGATGGAAATGGAGGGCCATCAGTTGTTGTATGGGTGGAGTTGTTTTGGGTGGTGTAGCACTATTATTATTATGTAATTATCTAGCTACTTTTTATGCCTATGACAGTGATGCAAAACAATTTTTGCTACAACTAATTTTGATAGTACCGTTATATTTTTAAATATAAAAAGCAACATCAATAGTACATCAATAATATTATTAATAATAAAGTTATGTTTTAGTTATACCAGAATTGCGTATGGCTGAAAATCGGGATTATATTTACGTTTATATTCTAGTTCATGAAAAGATGGAGGGCGAAGATTTGAATTGACGGAAAAGACAAACATGAGCTTTATCGGCTCTTGAACTTGAATATACACAAATTAGAAGACGGAAGCAGGGAGGAAGCAGTACAGCCTATTTAATTTAATATGTCGAACAAAGAAAGAGAGCCTCAACCATAGAACAAGACAAAATTTATGGGAGCCAACATTCTTTTCTGAGCCGAGTGGTGACAAGCAAGGGGAAAGATTACCTAGAGCAGCCTAAGAAAAAAAAGTACATTAAGCTGACAATGAAAATACTCTAATAGATAAAGGCAATCAAAAACCAAGTAAACACACATCAACAACTCATGATGGAGACATTATTTGACTGATGATTTTCTATGTTACACACATGTGTATTTTTTATAAGAACCAAAACTCAACATTGAAAAACACTAACACGTGTGAAACGTCAAGCCTGGACATCAATTGCCATTGCCTCATTCTTTGAAGGATTGACAAGTAGTAAGTGTAAATAGCTCACAATTGTTTTACTATATAATAAGTATGGATCAAACAAGATACTAAGAATGATATTATTCAGATCATTGTGATTTAGTAGACAATGCCCACAATTATAATGTCAATGGATTAAACTAATGAGTTGATTTTAATTATGTAATTATTACAAACTAGTGGGCATTTTGTTTGTTAACTAATTAATATATTGCTATCCTCTTAATAGGCATGGTAAAGGACTTTGGTCAATTTTGCAGTTCATGCAAACAAAAACACAAAAGAAACAAGCTGATCCCTTTCATTGCAAATCTCAAAAGAATCAGGTCTTTTTTCTCTTTTAATATAATATAGTAATTGGCTGTCCTATTTATATTCTTTATACAAAAAAATTATAACTTTAACAAGTCATCATTGTTCTTACTAGGTACGATTCTTTTAGTTACCGAACATGGCACAAAGTCTCGTCTCTCTATTGCAGCTGCTGAGAGAGACCAACATAGCCCCTAGTTCAAGTAAGTGGGTCAACCCTTATGTTATGTAGAATTATTTAATTAGAAGTGCACTTTCTAATGTACTTTGATTAATTAGGTAAAAAAATCTTTCAAAAAAACCCAAGAAACCCAAACCATGTCCCGGTTCTGACACGAGAACTACGAAGGAGAAGTCATTGAAGGAGAGAGCATGTTGATATATCCTTAGATGAGGGCAGAGCTATTGCTATAAATAAAGAATCATATTTAGATATTTTCCTTATAGGTGAGAAACTCATGATAAACTACCTCTTTCTTCTATTGAGGAAGACAGTCAAAGTGAACAATAACTTTCCATTCTGCTGCTGGTAGTACTTGTCCTTCACAGTCGCCTTATAAATCCTACTTCTGTTGAGGTGGAACATGACTGCTATACTGTTGACACTGTGACTGGTGCCACAAGTAGTGGGAGTGGTCCTTCTGGTGCACGTGAGGGTGAGAGTGAAATGTGTGGAGGTGATCATGGAGTGATGAAAGTTGGTCCTGAGAAGAAGAAAGAAGCTAGCGGGATGGTGCAAGCAAATGGAGGCTGGCACTCACTGGACCTTTAGCTATGATATGCTACGTAATTAAAACAAAAATATAGAGGTAATTCTATTATAAGAAACAAATTGTCTTTTAAAAGATGTTAATTTACAGGTGATAAACTATTGTTGGTCAAGGTTATATGAGCTTGTTTACAGAGGTGTGTTTGTATTAATATTTTATTAACTAGTGGTATTAAAAAATGTTCTCTCTACTAGGAGTACAACTATTAGAATGAAAGGAAAGAGAAAAGTTAGGTAAGAAATTTCTGCCAATGACTCTAATTTAATGTTTTTGTGTAGAATCAAGATACCTAATTGTCCACATTTAAAACTAATAAAGGACCCAGCACCAACAAGTAACACATAATTATAATATATCCACATGTCATAGTATCTTGTTCTCTATTATCAGGCAGCAGTAATAACATTATTGGAGTAATGGAGATGAGTACCAATGAATTGTAAGTTAAGATTAGTTTTTAATAGTATGATAATGTCATAAGCTATAAGATTAAATTATTACTTAATTACCAACCACCAATGAAGTCTATTTTTAGTAATAGTCCATCTTCTGAACTGGAGTCTTCTGACACTTCTACTGTTACAACTTGAACTTCGTCCTCTAAATTCTCATCACTTGGGGCTCATGTACAGCAACAATCTCTGACCCAAGATTACGGTATGCGTGTATTTACAAATAAGTAACTCTCGCTCTCTCTCTCTTCTCTCTCTCTAGTATTTCAGTACCTGTTAACAAAAACATTAACGAGTTGTTTGATTTTATATGCACACAAATGGCAGCTTGTATCCATCTTATTAGAAATTTTCCAAATTTCTCCTCTCCTTACATAATAATCATCTTTCTTTAACAACTATTATAATTAGTGTCTAAGGCACATTTTCCAACCCATTAAAACTCTACAGGATTTGATACTATGACAGGAGATTCATGCCCTCACGATGCTCCTAGCTCACTACTAGGACCTCTTGTAGTTACTCCATTAATGACAGTGAGAGACCTTGCAATAATGTGAGTAAACAATATAACCACTGACCTCCTTAATTTTGCTCTCCTTTAATATAGGTCAATCAAATCATAGGAACCAAAGGTGTCTCTACAGTATGAGAGATTTGTCAGTATGAGGAGGTAAATACATGTACATAGTTGTAGATGGAAAGATTGATTTATTTTTGATTAGTTATAAATAGTTTTATTCTCTCTTATGTAAATTATCTTTTATTGCAGTCAGAACAAACCCCCAATGCTTGCTCAACTTCTGAGGATGGTAGATTTATCCGTACTTATAGACCACAGTCATGCCTTCACTATCTGCCCCTTCTTCAACTCCAACTGCGATCCCCATATGCTAATACTATGACACTCCAACTACTGGAGATCATCTACAAAGAGCAACACACATAGTACAGATGTCACTTCTTCTATTGATACTACCCTTCCTATACAGACCAAACCACAAGCTGATTCGGTGGTAGCACTGAATTGGATACACCACAGAATGTGTCTGCCCATATTATAGTTGTCCTTCATTTCGTACAAGTCCTGTTGTAGAGAATATATGCGTTCCATGCCAAAGAGAAGTCCTATAAGTCTCCCTTGATTAAGTACAGGAAACTACCAAAACAACAAATAGCACCTTTAAGAATGTCATCATCACATCCTAGTCCCTAATACAAGGATGACATTACTTTTCACAATCAAAGAAGCCCATTAAACGAACTCGTCTAATTTTTTCCTAATGCATCTGAAGTTACATCTGTTACACTCTTCTTCATTCTCTGTCTCTTCTCCTCCTCCCTACCTCAACCTATTGTATCATCATCCTGGTGGACAAAAACCCAACAGTTCCTCTTCAATTGCTCCTATATTCTGAAGTGCTCACACTTCCAGAATCTCTACCAGTGGATACTGTAGGCACTACCATGCAGATTGGTTCTGAGCACCTCACAAACAATATATCGTCTTCATCATATCAAAAACAATTCCTTGATCTCTACTTCAACCATTCTTTCTTCTCAGGCTATTGATAGATCTAACTGGCATCAACAACAAACACACTGAGGAATTTTTCATAGCAAAAATTGAACTCTGATAAAGAGAAGAAAACTACTCGTGATAAAAGTGGCAAAGTTCATCATCTTGTGACAGTTCCAAGAAATCCTTGAACTTAACAGGATCTTTCTCTCACTTGAGACTTGGTGAATCTCTTTAAAATCAGTTCCAAGACAATCTTGTTGTGATTTGAGAAAAACTCACAAAACAATGAAGATCACCCACAAAGCATTGAGATTGTACCAAATGACAATAACTCTTTATCAACAGTCTCATGGAATTTGGGTAGGGTTTAATGGCTCTAAAATATCTTAGCAATTACCAAAAGGTACTTCAGCTGTTCTTGGTACCTTGGTGACACCAAAGACTTTACAGAGGCTATCAAAGCAACTTCCAGAACAACCGCAAAATCTGACAAAAAAGGAAAACACAGAGAATGAATCAGTTCTGCTAATCTTTTAACATCTCCTATGGAAGGACTTACACTCTACCAATCTCTTACCTCTTCTGCTTCGATTACTAAATCATCAACACCTTCTCTTCAACATCCTCATTTCTTGTTGAACCTTCACCACTTTCAACGTTTAGCATCTCGGGTAGCCTCTCAGCCTCCCTCTCAATTACACAACACATGCAAATGAAATGTAAGCTAATTTTAAAATACTATGATTTGCATTAATCTTTATCTTTGCTTCTCATAGAAATGTTAAACCATTACTGTTGCTATGACAACTACTTCATTGTCAGCAACAGTGAATTCGTCCCTTTTGAAATTGTCCCAATTTAGAGACCAATTATAGACGAGGACATACTACTAAATCACGTCGGTTTGTTATAATCTTTACTACTCAATATACTAAAAACTTTAGATATCTCAACGACCAGTTATACCCAAGGGGGGCCTCTTCTCTATCTACCCCAAATGGCTCAAATGGCGATGAACCAAGATGTGATGCCACCACTGACTTCTCCCATGGTACCCACGACATCCTTGACTTCTCCAATGCTATCACAAAAACCCATGACTTCTTCAGTGATACTACAATCACTACCAACTGGTAGTACTGTAGTATCTACTGGTAATGTTCCAATTATGACACAGGATCTATATATATCATCTATTATACTGTCAAAAGATTAACATCAAATGTTTATAAATACTACCACTCCTACCAAATTCTATCTAATCCTTCACTTCTTTTTCACATCCTAATATATCCCCAGTCTGTCTCCCTAGCACTCCTCCTATAACTACTTTGACAACTTTCAACTCAAAATCTGACTCCCCAAATGTTTCAAGGTCAATGACTACATTTGCTACTAAATATGCTACAACAGCAATTGAAAGTGAACCATCAACAAGAAACAACACAACAAATACAAGCTATACTTGACTCACTGACAACTTCTGTACATCTTCACACGCTGAAAAGTCTTCAACAAAAACTGTATTCCCCACTACTGCTAAGCGTCTCTATCACGCACCAACAAGCTAACACAACCAGACACTCAATCTTTTCATCAGAAATTCAATTAGTGATTCTTATATGCCCACAATATCATCAAACTCTCTGATACACTCAACCAACATTAACAAATCACTCTGAATTAAAAACATCACTAACTCCTTCATCACCAATAGAATCATCTTTTGTAACTCAGTCAAATGTACAGGACTCTTATGCCAATCATCAATCTTAACTCATGGGACTCAACCTCCAATTTTCACATCTTCTGATACAGTCAATGAACTTTTAAGAGGACCTAACTAGTACTGATGAACATGACTCTCTTCAGAAACTTTCTGAAGAAACAGTAGATGTTTTTAACAAACAACTTTTGCACGAGCTATGATGCAAATGACTAGCACAAGTACCTCAAATACACCAACAATGCAGGCAACTGCTGAAATATCTAGTACAACTGATGGACATAGCATGTCAGCCTCTAATGATAATAGTCTTATGCAACTGTTGCAAGGAGAAAATTCAGAGTTGGGCACAGCTATCACTGATTCCCAACTTGAACATATCATGGAGATACTGATTTCTCAGATATGTCTCCCAGCTTCGTGATATCTTGAAGACACCAGAGAAATCACAGGGGCCTCGAGGTATCCATGATGGTATCATTAGTAGTGGTAGTGACAAAGTTATGTCTTTTTCCTCCAAAGAAAGATCAGGAACACAGTCTATGGTGGTATTTCAGGTGAGCTGATGTAAGGATTTTAAGTATGTACTATTTTTTTCTTTTTTATTATATTTCTAAATTCTCCCCCCCCCCCCTTTCAAATTAAAACCCCCCCCCCCCCCCCCCCCCCCCCCCCCCCCCCCCCCCCCCCCCCCCCCCCCCCCCCCCCCCCCCCCCCCCCCCCCCCCCCCCCCCCCCCCCCCCCCCCCCCCCCCCCCCCCCACCAGCCCCCCCCCCCCCCCCCCCCCCCCCCCCCCCCCCCCCCCCCCCCCCCCCCCACCCCCCCCCCCCCCCCCCCCCCCCCCCCCCCCCCCCCCCCCCCCCCCCCCCCCCCCCCCCCCCCCCCCCCCCCCCCCCCCCCCCCCCCCCCCCCCCCCCCCCACCCCCCCCCCCCCACACCCCCCCCCCCCCCCCCCCACCCCCCCCCCCCCCCCCCCCCCCCCCCCCCCCCCCACCCCCCCCCCCACCCCCCCCCCCCCTTGTCCCCCCCCCCCCCCCCCCCCCCCTAATCAGGTGGATGTAGTGTGTAAGCAGCTGACCTTGTTAGCAAGCAGCTGTTTGGAAGCCAGGCTCAAACTTTTATAATTCTAAGTTTCACAATCAAAAAAGTTTCAATTAAAAAAGAGTACGGAATTAGTACTAACCCTACCAATATTTGGTTATAACCATTGACTAATTGTTTCTTTTTCTAGTCTCGGATACAATGCGATCTCTATTAGAAGAGAATAGGTGGATTATATAAACAAATTCAAGAGCTGGCCTCTGCCATGAGCCAAACTTCTCAGTCATAATATTTTTTCTATACAATGTATTATATTGAGAATAGTTATTTGAAAATATTCAATGCTAGCTTTATCTGTATTTGCAAAGTTGGGTTCGTTGTATTTCAGTTATATTATATTGTTACTTGTCATTATTAATAATCCTTTATTACTAATGAATATGATGATATATTTGAAGTGTCCGGAGATATCCTTATTTCCGTATACTTAGTCAGGTGCTCAACCCCTTCTTTAAGAAACGCCGTCTATCTAACTGAACCTCAGAATGTCAGATGTCAATCTAATGGATTTTGGTAACGAAGCAGCTTCTCAAGAGCCCTGCATTACCAATAAGTTACTCGGTAACAAGAGACTACATCTCTCAACCTAGACTAAAGTAAGTGTTATCAAGTATTAGATAGGATGGGCTAATCTAAACATGGCAATATATTTTGAAACTTTTTTCTTTCTTTTCCTTTGTGTGTTTATATTATCACAGCATATAGAACAGTAATCAGGAGTTAATGGGACCACTAGTTTATCTTAGACCAAGTCAAGGTAAGAGGGATATAAAGTTCAGTATTACTTGAACATATACAGACACATGTACATAGTCCAGTAAGAGGCGCTGGCTAGTGGTGTTCCACACTTTTGTATTGACAACAAAATTCTATTGACTTGTATGAAGTCTGTTCCATAGCTATTGATTTTCTTGTTTTGTGCATTGTCTAACCGTTCTTTCAACAAGAGCTGTTGAATGTTTGACAGCACCTTTGTTTTGACATTCTCTCTCTCTCTCTCTCTCCTCCTCTCTCTCTCCTCGCTCTCTCTCTCTCTCTCTTATGCGTGTTTGTACTAGTTCCCTCGTTTTGCTGAGATTGTAACTCTAACTCTCTCTGATGGCAGCAAACGTAGTGGACAAGTGTTAGAAGTTAGTGGTTCCAAGGCTGTTGTGCAGGTACATTCATGAGCACAATCACAAATCATGATATGATATTGGTTTTTTATATATAGGTATGCCGGTGGTCGAGTGGTGGCTGGGTGGGGTATTGATGTATTAAGAAATACAACATGTGAATTTACTGGTGACATTTTTAAAATAATTCAGTATCTGAAGATATGTTAGGTGAGTTGGGTGGTGTGTATTCGCCTGACTGTAATATATCATGTCATACTGTGTCCACTATAGGACTATATTTAGGTTATGCTCGTGTGTTGTCGCGACTGTAAACCTGAAGCTACTAATAGGACTATCCTAATTCTGGCAGAAGCCTCCATACTGTAGATATTCAAGGTTAGGAAATACTTATCAGTTAAATACAACTCTCTCTCTCTCTTCTCTCTCCTTTTCTCCTCTCTCCCTCGTCTCTCCTCTCTCCCTCTCTCTCTCTCTCTCCTCTCTCTCTCTCTCTCTCCCTCTTTCCCTCTTGTTTTCTTAGGTCAGCCCATTAATCCATGGTCACTTATTTATCCAGAAAGAGATGATCCCAGACTGGTATATCATCTATTGATATATGAACAGTATTGCCTCGTGGTCAGAAGATCCCTATCTTTTCAGCTGCTGGATTACCCCATAATGATGTAATTTTACTGTAGTATTACATCATTGTTACATTGTTGTCCTATAGATTGCTGCCCAGATCTGTCGTCAAGGTGGTTAGTAAAGTTACATGAAAAGGAGTTATTGATGACCATTGAAGATAACTTTGGCCATTTTCTTTGCTGCTATGGGTGTAAGTAAAGTTATATATCTAGAATGCTTATATTAGATGAGCTGCTTCTCTTGTTAGGTCAATATGGAAACAGCTAGATTCTTAAACAGACTTTGAAAGAGAATGGTTCTATGGAGAATGTCTGTCTGTTTTTGAAATTTGGCCAATGATCCAACGTGAAGGGAAACTTATACCAAGGATAGAGTACTTCTCTCTCTCTCTCTCTCTCTCTCTCCTCTTTCACACGCACACACACTCATAGCATTGAAACGTATAATTACTCCACGTTTAGCTCTAACGATTGCTGAATTCCTGGCCTATCAATGTGAGAAACATGTCTTAGTTATCCTCACTGATATGAGCTCATATTGCTGAAGCATTGAGAGAAGTAAATATTTCTAGTCCTATACACTTATATTCTCTTTGCTCAGGTGTCTGCTGCTCGAGAAGAGGTACCTGGTCGACGTGGTTTCCCTCCCTGGTTACATTACACTGATTTGGCTACTATTTATGAAGTAAGTAAATCATGATATACATTCTGTTACCATCCCTTTTTTGCTGTTAGCGAGCTGGTCGTGTTGAGGGAAGGAACGGCTCTATTACACAAATCCCTATCTTAACTATGCCTAATGATGGTAAGTTAAATTATTTATGATTACAAGTTAATGATTATGATCTTCTCCTCCTCCTCCTCCTCCAAACCTCCCCTCCTCTAGATATCACTCATGCCAATTCCTGATTTAACTGGCTATTATTACTGAGGGTCAGATCTACATTATCGTCAGCTGTACAATCGTCAAGGTCTATCCGCCAGCCAATCAATGTATTGCCTTCCCTCTCTCGTCTCATGAAGTCTGCCATGGATGAGGAATATTGACACGACGAGATCATTGCTGAAGTCTCTAATCGAATTGGTAAGTTAAATTATCATATAGAAACCCCTTTATAAAGTCTCTTATTATCTTTAACTTTACTAATTTTTTTCTTCATATACACAGTATGCTAAACTATGCTATTGTAAAGAATGTACAAGCTGATGAGGCTGTGTTGGGAGGAAGCATTGACGCAAGATGATCTTCCTCTATCTAGAATTTCTTACCAAAATTTGAAAAGAATTTTATTACTCAAGGTAAATTCATTGTACGAAACAATAGTCTCTCTGTCTCTCTGTGTATAGTATGAAAATATGTCTAATGATAGATAACTGTAGATTCATTGGTTGTTCACGCCCAAAAATGTTGTACACTATAAATATAACCCTTTTAAAAGTACTCCATCTTTCGTTTTTAGTATTATTGTTAAGTGATCCTTTGTCTTACCTCACAGGTATCTATGAGAATCGTACAGTGTTTGAGTCTCTGGAAATTGCTTGGCAGCTCCTTGGCTAATCTTTCCTAAACAAATGGTTAAACTAGAGTCTCACAGTCCTGTGTTAGATGAATATTATGCTAGGACTTCACGTCGATGACCTTGACCTTTTGTATGCATAGTAACTTGAATTTTTTGATTCGATTGACTTGATTTGTAGAATTTTTTTTTTTATGTGGGTTTGTTAAATTGGTAGATATATTTTTGTTAACAATAAAATAATTTTAGTGCTAATTAATGGTCTGTCTTTCTAGTTCAGAATAATATTGCATGAATTAAAAGAAACTACATGAAACACACTATAGTTTTATAAACTAATCCTTTTTGACATTGGTAATGAGCTGTGATTGTGTTTCCTCATTGTCATCGCCCTCAGTTAGCTTATTTGTGGTCCTGAAAAGTCCTAAGACATGAAATTAATTTACAGCTATAAAAATTATTTTACAGTTGCTAAATTACTGTTTTTTTAGCACTTAAATTGTAATTATCATGGGTGTTTATGAGTGGGCATAACATAGGAGTGGGCTAAGTGTGCCCTAGACCACTGGAGTTTGATTAAAAAAAAACAATCGATTCAAACTGTATGTTGTCGCCTTCTAAGCCAAAGTTTGGCTAGGTAAGTAATCTTCTGTAACGTTACAGTATTGAAATTTGTGGTGTAAGGTTGTATAAATCTTTGAGGTCTATTATGCTATGTTTACTTTCGATATAACTCACTTGAGTGATGTAGTTAAAGTCTTAAACATGTTTTCCCACATCAAGATGGTTTTCAACCTAAGAGTTTATTGTTGGGTATACTACACCTACATTGGCAAAAATTGAAGCAGATCACATAAATAATGAAATGTAGCTCGATGTTCTTCAGGGTGAGTGTAATGACTTGTTGGCTGAGAGAGTTTGATCTAGGTGATGAGAGAGGAATACCTACCTGGGATGTGCTAGCTAGTTACTTTGAGGAAGATGGAAAGAAAACTAGGGTTGCTGATAAAAAGGTATACACACAGTACAATATAATTTACCATAAGCTGGCTTGTATTTAGAATTATTAATCTAGTTTTTAGTGAAATGGGAAAATTAAATCTGCTCTGCACAAGTTCCTGATACCATCCAATTGAAATAGCCAGTGCTGTTGTATAGCGAGAGGTGTACCCCATCAATAAAGTGGCCCTTGAGGAAGTAATTGAGAGACTCGAAAGGGTCTCTAGAAAATAAGATGAACAACACTTTGTTGTCGCTATCCATACAGCAGTGTCTTTTGATCACCAAACATCAGTAGTATTTGGACAGTTTTGTCAAAATTTGAGGAAATGAGATCTCTAGGAAATAGAAGTCCTCACTTTTACAGAGGTGTAGAGCAAGGTATATCTTGGGAAAATATATATTTAAATCAATCACTGTCTAGCAAATTCTTTTAATCAGCCCAAAAGTTCCTTAATGAGAAAGAAACAGGTTCTTCAAGAAGATAACAACTAGTGATAATAAGGTGCCTGAAGGATTGTGCTATTGAAATTCATGCAGTCAAAATTATTGTGGAGGCTTATTCTCAAGGACTCTTCATCAGTGCTACTAATGTGCACAAACTCCTTTGTGAAGAGACCATAATATATCAGATGAAAGTTATTATCTCACGTAAGGACAGTGGGACATCACAGGCAGAGAGATAACAGGGAGAAGTTTATTACAAATAGCTATACGTTGATGAGGTTCATATCAATCATAGTTAATAATGGAGGGTGTTTACAGGATATTAAAGAAGCTCCTCTGTGAATGCACAAACTGGTAATGATATCTTTAAATGATTATGGTTAGTTAATAATTAACTATGAGTTTATTAATATATTATTTACAATTACACATATGTTTATAGTGCGAAACATTAGACCAAGATAAAGTTCAACTGTAGCTTGCTGGATTTTTATATAGGAAGTTAAGGTGTGTGATGGTCTTATCGATATGTAATCATTTTATTTCCATAATCTCTTTCCATTTTACCGGAAATAATATATCCACTTCCAGCGCAGTTCACAAAATGTCAAATCCCCGTTCCAGCTATCATGAGTTCAGAGTTTACTAAAAATCAGAGAAAATTTGGCATTGCGTTTTAACAATAATCAGAAGCATAATTAAAAGCAACCCCCCCTACCACTGGAAGATGTAAAAGAAATTCCTTGAAGATTGCGACTCTTCTCTCAAGCCTTCCTTAGCTCATCTAAAAGTATTAGTGATAGTTTGAATGTTGTTCGAGGCAAATGCACACTTGTTGATATCAACTATTTGAATGCAGTTGGTTACCGATTCAATATAGAAGAAGCTAAACCACATATTATTCCTACGAGAAGATATTGAAGAAATTTTGGTCGCTCTGTGTCTGTCCGTCTTTGTCTGCAGGAAATTTCCAGTAACATTTCACACTCCTCTTCTCTTAATGTGAGACTGCTACATTTGTCCTCAATTGGGATCCCGATGACTTCATGGTTAAATGATATCACGAATTTTGGTCAGAAGTGTTTGAAAGATTACACAAATGGGTGACAGTAAAAGTCATCAAAGAAGGAAACTCCCATCATTGTGACATGTACCTTTCCACCAAATCTACTTAAAAGGGGCCACTCATTGCCAAAGCTCAGGAGACAATCCTTTCATTAAGAAGAAAGGGGGTTGAATCAATTTTGTAATTGGTCATTTGCATTATTTGGGATATGTACAAAAGAGATGAGGTAAGAGATGTTTATAATATGTAGGACAATGATCTCTTTGTTGTTTGTAGAGATTCAATACCTAGAAGAGGACATGTCCAAGAAAGATCACCTTGATAACAGAATTGAAGTTCTTCGCTTGAAGTTGAGTATAAAAATGCTTTTATTACATATTTAGGAGCAAAGTGATAACAATCATGTATCATTTTATAAGTTGTACCCTATCATTACATGGTAGAATATATCATATGGATAGAGAACATCAAGACCAATCATCAACTGACACATTATCAGGTATGTATATTGATTGAACTGTAATATATAGTTAGTATTCTAAGAATATAAACAGAAAAATGAAAGTATTGGATAGAATAAGTAAGGCAAAAGACATCAGAGATAAAAAAGTGATCAGACAAAAAGAAGGTGAGTTATAATTATTGTATACACAGATGATATATGATTTTGCATATTCTATAGCTCAGATAAAATATTAATAGACAACAAAAAGAGATAGAGACCTTGCAGGAGGAAAAAACAACATTACTAACTTTAGAACTAAAGAACAGAGAAAGAAAAAATCAATCAGAATGAGATAGAGAAAAGATGAAAGTTTAGGGAAAAAGTATATGATTTTATTTAGTTTGTAATGTTATCCTTAGATCTACAGTCTGGGATAGCAGAAGTAAGTGTTTGGGTCAAGTCTATCAATCCAGAGTTGAGTCAAAGACTTGATGATTTAACTATACTGATAAACCAATCCAAGAGAGCATGCTAACATCAACTAGTCAAAGATTCATTAGATACTACACAAGAGGAGAAGACACTCGCAAGTAATGGTATAATGTCTAATGAATATAATAGTTAATAAAGTGTAATAAAAGTTTGATTAAATGCTCTCTTACTACTTTGAGAAGTTTAAAGTGTTTATTTGTAAATCATAATTAATTTAATAATACAAGTATAATTTTCATATTGATTGATTTTAGAATATTGGGAAAATTTTATCATACCTTGATTTAAAAGAGAAACCAGAGATTTTGCATATGCTGTTTATGGTACAATAACTAAAAGCTTATTATAACTAAATACTTATTGATATACATTTATAGGTATCTTCGACATGTATCTATTACCAGCTAGTAGTACCAAAAGATCTTACCAACCACAACACTAGCTATATGGATGTCGAACAATCCAATGGTCACCATGGTTATTGCATAATCATCAATAACATAAAATGTATCTGGACGAGAAAGGCGTCTAGGGTGCTGAAGAAGATGATTATAAACCTTGCTAAATCACACTGAAACCCTTGGGTATAAGTTATTTGAGGATAAGTGCCATCGTGACTATACTGCTAAAGAGAGTGACTTGAGGCTAATTAATAAAGTTACTATGGAGACAGACCTAGCCAGTGTGATAGTTTTGTCTGTTGTCTTCTTTCTCATCGTGGGCATGTGCAAGGGTTATGGATCAGATGATCGCCCAATTATACTGGGAAATATTAAGAACAGTGTTATACACTGTCCTAGCCTTGTGGGAAACCAAAGATCTTCTTATTATTTCAGCTCGAGGTGACTCTTCCTGAAAACTCATATTTTTGATCATGAATATGCAGATTCCTATTCTTATTCCTCAAGATAGCGATTTTTCTTTGGTTATTCCAACTCTTGAAAATACTAGAAGTTGTCGATTTACAGACATTGGTTCTTGTTTACAATCATTGAGTTATGTGATGCCCTCAACAAGTACCATAAAGAACTTGATCTTCTCATCAATGGTGTCCAAATTGCACAACGCAATTGGCACATAAGATGAGTATATTATTTAACGCAAATGAGAGATCTAAAGATGGTAAATCAGTTACTAAATCATACAAAACAGTCTCACAGATGGTAAGTACATTAGGTGTGTCCAGTCTACTTTTAATGCACTTGTTACCTCAATGATCTTTACAGTGTGTGTTTAATACTGATTATAATGACTAACACTGATTAAATTAAGATCTTTAAATATTAAGTAAGAGAATTCTTATTTATTACATAATAAGAATAATACAATTAATTCAGTTTATCGTCTTGCCCCACTAAAAATGGGTTTACCATTTCCTAGTTTACTCGTACAGTAATAGTTTTATTGTAGTGTGATGGTGTTTTTAAGTGTTGCACATTAATTCAAAAATGGTGTGGTCACATATTGTGGACATCTTATAATGCGATCAGGGTTTAAGCTAAAATTGTGTAACAACAGAAACGTCTGTCTGGGTCTTATATTGTGAATACTACAGTCAGTAAGGTAATCCTTTTGTCTGTTTTTACAATAAACTCTTATACTAAATGACCAGAGTAGGTATGGGGACATATAACATATATTAGTGTAGAATTATAGAGATCCATCTATCATAGAGATTTTCCATTTACGACACGACAATCCCAGAGTTGTGTGGTTGAATATTTATCATAAGACTGTCACATTTAACTGGAGTCCCCAGTAACTTACAGTAAAGAGAATAGGACAATCAACCAGTAGCCATTTGGGAATTTACTGTTGTCTGAAATACCTAACTGTCTCAGACATGCAAACTCATGTGTATGGTAAGCTATGGTGCATTCTCAACTCTCAACCGTTTCTCCTGGTACCATAAACAAAAAAGCAGAACTGGGGATGAGTCAATTGCATTTCTTCTCCCTCACAGTCATCTTCTTAGTCTGGCCAGGGCCCAGTTCCCTAAGCATGAGGAAGCGTGGCCCCACCAGACTACTACAGGTCAATTAAGAATGTACATAACAACTGTTATACAATTGGCGAGGGACTGAATTGATTAAAGTTATTACATTTGAATACATATAGGGATAAATATCATTTAAATGGTAATTCTATTTTCCAAAGTTTAAGCTATAGTGCAGTTAATTAATAATGGGGGAGCTAGCATAGGCCACGTGTAACCTAGGTATCGACTCTTGTTTCGAAAAGTACCCGGAATGGTTGAGGCCAGGGACAAACGAAAGGTCTTAATGACGTATTTTGGTGCTGTGAGAAAGTTACTGTTATGTCGAAAAAGGGAAAAATGGGTAAGAAAGACAGTCTAGCCAGGGATTAACTATAGAAATGGTGTGTTCGTCTTCGTGTTCTAGACAGAGGAACTGTGCATTTGCTACTTTTGCAAACCCAGTTGATGTCTAATAATGGATTAGAGATACACAAATAATTAATTAACTATACTACCCGATTATTTACACAAGTATCCAACTATAGGCTATGACAAAACTCATCAATTAGATGTTTCGTTTGTTCTCGACTGATAGTTGTCTTTTTGCCACTCCTCAAGATTTGACACACAGCTCTTTGAAGACAAGTTGAGTTACTAATAATACATCACATGATTGATCTATTTGTTGTATGGTATATATTAGATGGAAAGTGATAAAGTAAATTCTAGATGAGAATAATGATCAAGCTCATCACTACAAACCTGTACCACCAACTGCTAAACAAGAGTAGTTTGGAAAGTTTGTGTTAATTAACTTTTTATCATTGCTTTTTCTCTTAAAGCTCACAGCTGACCTCTTCTCCTCGACTTACTTATCGTCTATCCTCCTCCTAATCAGAACATCATTACTGATATGGCCAATACTATAGCTAGTGTACCTAAACTATATAACCAGGTATCTGAACTTCTATGCGCCACTATTAGCTAAGTGCATTGTAATAGACACTGCATCTCATGAACAAAGGAATGCTTACCTCCTCCATTTGGGTCATCTACTCCGTCACCAGTAACTGGTAAGGACATCTTATCCATTAATGTTTTCATAGTCTATTGTCTTAGCCTCCTGGTCCTAATGGAAATAGATTGAGCTCTGGTGAGTCAGAACTTGACAGTGATGAAGAAGGGAAGGGATTACAAAGAAGAATCAAGTAAGTACGTACTTGTTATAAGAATATCAACAATCGTACACACTGACCTATGTATACTGATCCCTAGACTCTTATAATATCCAGTTGTCAGTTAGTCTGGGACATGACTGATAAACATGTTATTAACTAATAAAGATGTTATTAGAGTTATTGTCATTGTAATAGTCTGTATAATATACAAGTTAATTTGTATTTTTGTTGATTCATTTTCATTCTGTTTATGAATACAGGAGGAAAGCTGTGAGTGTTCATCTCCTAGCTCACTAGTGCATTTCTCATTTTTATTGTATCCACAACCAATGTATCCTTACATTATATAACAATGCTTTTAACATTAGAGACAATTATGTATCCTTATGTATTACTTAATAATCATGTGTAATTGAATCGGTGTTGTGTTCTCTAGGTCAGGTCAGAAGAGACAGAAGATGGCTAAACGTAGGAGCATCACTTTCAAGCAAATTAAAGAGACATTATGCCATCTTCAAAGAGGTTGAAAGAAGAAGAAAGATATTGGTTATTTTTGAGATCAAACTAATGTAAGCTCAGTCCCATTTGGTCTAGTGGTTAGGATCCGGCGCTCTCACCGCCGTGGCCGGGGTTCGATTCCCCGCATGGAGTAGTGTCTTTTTTTTTCTTATTCAATTTTACTTTTTTTTTCAACTTTCAGATACCATCAAGAAAGATTGAAATCAAGGCACCATTGGAGTTACCGTCTGTTACCGATGCATCTATTAATGTTGACAATATTTACATATTGCTGCTACTCCAATATCAACTCAATCGGCTGTTGTAATGCCAACTCAATAATTAGTGGAGAAACAGAAGCTGCTTGTATGGAACCTCAAAGTGCTCTCTCTACATCAGCCATGGACTTGACATCTGATGAGGCAATATCCATTGAATCCATGGCAACAGATATGGATACAGTTTTAACAAAGACCATACATACAGAGGAACAGTTTTATTACATTAATAGAATTACAATCAAATCGTGCCACGACTGACGGTAGAACCAAAAAGAGACATGAACAACAATTTTTACTTTTATATTTCTTAGAAATAGAAGAAAACAGTGCCTTTAAAAATTATTACACAAGGGAACCATCAATGAGACTATACATCAAAACCTAGCAAAACAAGCGACTGAAACAGTTAGTTATCATTATAAATATAACATGTACATGTTATAATTATCAGGACTTAAGATATATTTATGGCAGCTATATTAATTGGGATTCAGAGGCTGAACAAAACAGGTAAATAAATTATATAACGACTTGTCTTGAATTTTTTTTGTTAGTTTTGATGTTCGGGTTATGCAACAAGGTCGTATGAAAGGTCAAGCTTTGTTGGTATGCCCAGTGAGGAGGTTGCTAGCAGAGCTCTTCAAGATACACATGGCTACAAGTTTATAACCGACCAATGGTTGTAGTAAGTAGCTATTTAATAAAAAACATTGATCATTAAATGTACATTAATGTTACAGCAATTTGCCAGATCTAATAAACCTAAAGACACTATTTAAACTATCCACTAATGATATTATTGATTTTCAAAGAAATATAAAGTTGTAAAATGTCTAGTTTCAATTGTCTGCCAACATTAGATGAAAAGTACTAATATAATACCGGACTCAAAATTCAGTACCCACACGTCATCTCCTGTATCCCCCTCAAAGCAAAACTAATCAAACTTAATGTTGAACAGTTAGGAGAATTACAAAAGAAAGAACAATCTCACTTTCAATTCTAAAAAGTGGCATATTTGATTGTTATTTGATCAACTGGGCAGTTTGAGTTACAGGTAGTGTACAATAGAACTGTTTATTTTACTATTGGAAATCATCAGTTGCATCCGTGTGATGACTGGTTAATTATAATCCTGATATGTCTGATACATTGTTAATACAATACATAATTAATTTTAATCAAATTAATAAAGATACAGGAATGTCTAACTATCTAGTCTAAACAAGTAAAATACCACTTGTACAGACTTACATGTTCTGTAAATTTTTAATATGCACATTATAAAAATAAATTAGTTCAAACAGAAGACACACACCAATCAAGAAGATCACATTGCTGTGTAACAAGCATACACTACCACTGCCAGCATCAGTTGTGGGCTATTGCCTATAATAAAATACAGATAATAATATATATACTTTAATTATATCCCACTTACTTGTAGTGCCAGTAGTAGCATTTGTGACATTAGGAGCTTCAGTTGGTATTGAGGTAGGACACGACCCAGAGGGCTGAACACCACATGATGGATAATCAATGACAATCTGGGGGTATCTGATTGGATCAGGATCATCATCCACAACGATCAAGGTATTGCTAGCAAATGTCTCTAAACAGCACCCAAGAGATGCCTTAGCTCTTTGTAGGTTGATACTACAATTTTCTCTACAAATACCAACACTACCATTGCAAATTGCCAATGTTTGTATGAGTGGCGGTGACTCTCCCGATATCTGTTGCTTCATAAATCTGAACAATACAGTAAGTGCCATTAACTAGTGAGCATGTCACGTTAGATACAGCATCAAGGGCCAATTGTATTATGATGGGACTGGAGTCATTGAGAACGCATTGAAAGAATTCTAGAGTATCATCAAGACAATCAGTCATGCAATAATCATTCAAATAGTTAGTGGCATTCTTTCTAAAATGGTAAGTCTAATCGATCGACGAATATCAAAACCTAGTGCAAAAATTGAGCTCAATGGATATCTCAGCCAATTCAAGACACTCTTCTGTTATATTCACTTTCTTTTTGCAATACTCTTCTCTATTACCCATTTCGCTTGACAATTTTATTGTCATTGATGCTGGAACAAACAGGATATAGCTGAACCAACAAAAATAAAATGTATATCATTACTTTCTTCATCGTTGTGACAATGGATACTCAAATTGTCATTATATAGTACTACTAGCAGGAAACAACCAGTCATCGTTTTAATACAAGTATATTGTGTAATATGGACTAGTTCATATTAGGAATATGTCCATGTGGTGACTGGCAGTGGTTTCTTGGATTATTCGTATGACCGGTTTGGAATTAGGTGTAGATATTCTTTGCTTATCAGACACTTTGGAAATGATTATTTCCCAGTAAACACTGGATGTAATCAAGGATATTGTATTAACATTATTACACCACAATTTATTATAATTATTTGAGAAAACAAAAGAAAATTTGGATCATTAGACATTTTAGTCAACAATGCTGGTATTTGTGATGAAGAGAATTGGGAAAAGACTCTCTTTGTAAATCTGGTATGTAAGGTTATATTCACTTGACAATAGTAATAGAAAGTAGTTGCTAGACTTCACCTTGATTTAAAGTACTCTTCTCATTACACAGCATGCTCCTGTAATGGGGGACATACACTACAATGAAATATATGTCCACTCAAAGTGGTGGTAAAGGAGGTTGTTGTGGTTAATGTGTCTTCCTTTGCGGTCAGCAAATTTGTATTAAAATTTTAATGTTGATATTATTCCAATATTATCAGGTCTTATATTCAGCATCTAAACATAGACTGTAGGGTTCACATGTTCTATGGAGGTTAATATAGTACTATATGAGAGAGTGTATTAACTATTATATTATATAATAGACTATGCAGCCAATGACAGGTGTGAGACTTCAATTGTGTTTGTCCTATGATTGTTGATACTCCCTTATTTGAGGTGGACTTGAAAATGCAGCTGTTGGGAAAGAAATGATGAAGGTACTAATGTTGAAATCGATTGACACACAAGGAGGTATTTGAGGTACTATATTGAGAATACATTCCTTAGTAGTAAGTTTTTTGTGTGTCTTATAGTCCAGAGTTTGTAGCTGAAGGTATTATTAAGTTGTTCACAGATACCATCTTAATGGAAGATCATGTGTGTGTGACACCCGTAAAAGTCCATCATTTCAAGAGTATAAAGATATCAACATGTATTGGATAACTGCTAAATCACTACAGCTCTTTGTATCATTTCCATTTTGATTGTAGTATAAATGTTAGAATAATAATTTCTATATTAAAAAATAAAAAAACCTTAATTACCAAATGTGCAGAAATCCAATGTGCTCTTTTGTCTTTTACCCAAGAACATTCATTATATATTGAGTTATAATCATATTCATGAGGGAAAACGGAAGTCATAACAGTTGTTAGGGCCAGTCTACCACGTGGCCATATATATATTTGAAAGCTATATTTTATTGTGTTGTCAGTATATTCCTTAAACAAATCCTCATTTTCTATTTAACTGAACAATCTTTTACTTGCTATTTCTTACAGGACTGTTTATCTCATACAACTATTGCAACAAAGCATTATATTGTGTCAACTATGTATAGTGATGTACATACTGCTATTCTACTTTGGGCTTGTTTGAGATGATTTACTGCTATTCCTTCATTGAGTATTTTTTTAGAAATTTTATTTACTTGTAATAATATACTGTAATATTGTTAATAATCAATGTTTATTTCTTTATAGACATCAATACATCAGGCCTAGGATGAAACAAATTAAAGAAAAAAGTAAAGTTCATTTAATTAATGAAGTCAGTCATTGAGTATGTTGATATCGTGTAATATCAAAATTTGTCTGAAGTCAAAAAAAGGAAAGCAGATTTTACTTAATTGTCCTAATTGAAGGGAGATCCTCTTAAGTACATGTACGTGTGTATATATATACATAGTAGGGATAAAGTAATGTCCTTTCTAGTACAAACATTATAGATGGCATTTGTGTTATATACTGTTGTCACATATTTTGTTATTGAGTATAATTATATTATGGAAACTATTATATAAAGTATTATATATTGCCACTATTGTATCTAGTGTTCTGAATTATTTCTGTATGCATTACTGAGCATTATATGAATGTTATCTGAAAATATTCTAATTCATATATGAATGTTATGTACATTTACACATACCAATTAATGTATAGTGAACAAAATGATTATTCAATTGAAACAGTTAAGTAGAGAAATGGTTCTGTCTGTCAAGAAATAATCACTATACAACAGAGTCATCTTCACTCCAGAAACTCCTTAGGCAATATCATCATCATAATCCTAGCTCTACCGTTAATAATAATTATTAAATGAACATAAGAAGTCATTACAAGAATTTGAAAGGTATATACAGTATTATGTGTGTGTGTGTGTGTAACTATCATAAGAATAATTTATACTTCCTTCTCTCTCTCTCTCTCTCTCTCCTCTCTCTCTCTCTCTCTCTCTCTCTCTCTCTCTCTCTCTCTCTCTCTCTCTCTCTCTCTCTCTCTCTCTCTCTCTCTCTCTCTCTAGCCTTCTTAAAGAAGTAATTCATTCACCTCATGCTAATAACAGTCTGAATCAAATAGACTCATTAAGGAGGCCTAGAGAAACCTCCAATTGTCTCTCAATTAACAAGTCTGTGATAATTTACATATATGTTTAAATTCTTCTCTTTAATTCTCTCTTTGTAGACACCAAAACTGACTTTGCTATTTATTGAAGGGATTGTGTTACATTACAGAGAAATAATAGGTATATTGAAATAAATACACAGAATATGTAAAGGATATGATCAAAATTGATGATAGTCAATAAATTATCTCAAACTGTTACTAATATAGAGTTAGAGCATTTTATGTCACCAACTACTCTTACAAGATATCAACAAACTGGGATAAGATTCATACAGATCAGAGAAACTGCATAATTGCTATCATTTTTTAACTCAAGATCTTACTCTTTGTATAGTAAAACTAAATGAGACTTAAAGATGTATAGTATGACCTGTAAATTCAGACCAATACTATGTCTACAAGACAAATCTACAATTTTCATTTATGGCTAAAAATTTACAAAGTTTGTTAATGAAATTTAACTAGAACTGACATGGGTGCATGAAATGATTGATATATTTAAAATATATAATTTGTTCAAAGTTACCACTGACAATTCTGAGTCCATGCAGCTAGTGGGATACACCATGATAGCTACCTCCTACATACATACATACACTATTTTCACTAATTCATAATATATATTGATATATCCATATATCGTAACAGAAAATTACTGAGACAACTAAACTGACTGGTTTGTGAGTTTTTGAAGAAATATTGCACCTTATATCGTGTATAAACATTATCTTAGAACTATATTTCTTTCCAGTAACAACTTGTAAAATAGTTAAAATACTATAATATTATTTTAGTGTATTTTTGAAGAATTTTAATTAGTTGTTAATTAGACAATTAAAAATCAATTATGTTGGCGGCACATGTGTAGTTTTTCCCGCCAAATTTGTCACAAGTTTCTTGTGACTGGTTGTCAAATTGAAGCATGACAAGATCTCTTGATAACATAAAAGGACTCCATTTTTCAAGCTTATAGTATAAGGTGAGTAATCTCTCCATCCAACATCTCTCGACCATTTTCAGTTGTTACAAATACTCTCTTTTTCTCCCTCTATGTTCTCTACGACTCACACATCGTTGGATCATCTCGTACTTCGTTGGATCAACTCGCCCATCTCGTCGCTGGATCATCATTTTGTTTCATTTATTTTTGTTTCATTTATGTCATCTTTATCTGTTTGTTTTCTTTTTTTGTTATTGTTTATTTATTTATTTATTATTTTTGTAAAGTTCGCTGATTTCTTCTCACTCTTGGTTTCTACAGGACTCGACTTGGATGTGTTCTTGACTGTTCTTCTCTGATGTCTTGACTGTTCTTCTCTGATGTTCTTGACTGTTCTTCTTGATGTTCTTGACTGTTCTTTGATGTTTTTGACTGTTCTCTGATGCTCTCTTGACTGTTCTGATGTTCTCTGGATTTAAAAGATGAGTTACTCTCCATGTCATTGGACTCTTCCCTGTCTTCCTTCCAGCCTTCTTTCCTTCTTTTATTTTTTATTTTTTTTTATTTTGGGCTATCTAGCCTATACACCATACACACACTCATACAAACTCTACTAATCATCTCTGCCCTGCCACCTGGCGGCCAAAAAAAAATTTTTTTAATATCCAAGGCCGCCAGGTGGCGGGGCGGAGCTCTGATCTTCTAGGGTGCGTGTGTGTGTGCGCTATGTGTGTGTAGGTTGGTGGTCCCTTTTCACTTCCTCTGTCTCTCTTCACTCTCTTCATTCATTGTCACCACTAGTTCAGTTATCACTACTCTTTTTCTTTCCCTGCAGGAGGAGCACTGTTGAAGAAGGTGAGCTATCTCCCATCCATCCATCTCTTATTCATTCTTTAGTAATCCAGTTGTTGGAAATAACTCTTTTTTTCTTCCTCTATGTTCTCTACTTGTGAACTGACTGGACTATTCTTTTATGATGTTCTCTGATGTTCTTGACTGTTCTCTTGACTGTTTCTATTCTGGGAACTGTTCAACTACTGAGACTATTTTAATTTAATATTTCTTTTCCTTTTTGTAATTTTATTTTTTTTCTAAATTTTATATTTTTCCATGTTTTCTTTATTAATTTTGTTGTTATATATATTGTCTTTAAGTTATTGTAATTTATTGAATTCTTCAAAAAACGTTTTACACTAAAATTTGTCAAAAGTTAAGTTAGGTTCGAATATTATTTAAGTTAATAATCAAACACCAAGTTTGAAATTCCCAAAATTCTAGATTTAATATATTTTTTAACTTCTTTCCTGAAAACTAACTTAGTTTAGAATTTAACAATTTTTTTAAATTGTATTACACATCATCCATCTTATTTTTTTACATATGTACCTAATTTTAATAATTGTTTAATTTGTATCATATTATCATTCATGTCTTTTTTTGGAAAAACATTATATTACTAAATTAATAATCATTTTTTAATAATTAATTGACAGCGTTTTGCTGGCGTGTGCTGATGGTATTTCCCGCCATAATGGTGGTCACGTGTTTGCTGTAGGTGTGTGCTAATAATATTTTTCCCGCCTAACCAATGTGTGTGTCACAAGTTTCTGTAAACTGGGTTGTCAAATTGAAGCATGACAAGATCTCTTGATAATATAAAAGGACTCCATTTTTCAAGCTTATAGTATAAGGTGAGTAATCTCTCCATCCAAACATCTCTCGACCATTTTCAGTTGTTACAATACTCTCTTTTTCTCCCTCTATGTTCTCTACGACTCGCACATCGTTGGATCATCTCGTACTTCGTTGGATCAACTCGCCCATCTCGTCGCTGGATCATCTTTTTGTTTCATTTATTTTTGTTTCATTTATGTCATCTTTATCTGTTTGTTTTCTTTTTTTGTTATCGTTTTTATTTATTTATTTATTATTTGTAAAGTTCGCTGATTTCTTCTCACTCTTCGTTTCTACAGGACTCGACTTGGATGTGTTCTTGACTGTTCTTCTTGGACTGTTCTTCTCTGATTGTCTTGACTGTTCTTCTCTGATGTTCTTGACTTTCTTTGATGTTTTTGACTGTGACGTCTTGATGTTCTTTGATGTTCTTGACTGTTTCTGATGTTCTCTGGTTCTGATGTTCTTTAAAAGATGAGTCGCTCTCCATGTCATTGGACTCTTTCCTGTCTTCCTTCCAGCCTTCTTTCCTCTTCTTTTATTTTTATTTTTTTTATTTGGGCTATCTAGCCTATACACCATACACAACACTCATACAAACTCTACTAATCATCTCTGCCCTGCCACCTGGCGGCCAAAAAAAATTTTTTAATATCCAAGGCCGCCAGGTGGCGGGGCGGAGCTCTGATCTTCTAGGGTGCGTGTGTGTGTGCGCTATGTGTGTGTAGGTTGGTGGTCCCTTTTCACTTCCTCTGTCTCTCTTCACTCTCTCCATTCATTGTCACCACTAGTTCAGTTATCACTACTCTTTTTCTTTCCCTGCAGGAGGAGCACTGTTGAAGAAGGTGAGCTATCTCCCATCCATCCATCTCTTATTCATTCTTTAGTAATCCAGTTGTTGGAAATAACTCTTTTTTTCTCCCTCTATGTTCTCTACTTGTGAACTGACTGGACTGTTCTTTTATGATGTTCTCTGATGTTCTTGATGTTCTTGACTGTTCTGATGTTCTGGGAACTTTTCAACTACTGAGACTATTTTAATTTAATATTTCTTTCCTTTTTTGTAATTTTATTTTTTTCTAAATTTTATATTTTTCCATGTTTTTTCTTTATTAATTTTGTTGTTATATATATGTCTTTAAGTTATTGTAATTATTGAATTCTTCAAAAAAAACTTTCATTAATAGATTGTTAATTAATTTTTATTATAAAAGATTACTAATGAATAATATAACTTTTGCTGAAAAAAAAGGACATTAACAATAATATGATACGAACTAAAAAATTGTTAAATTAGTTTATTTTGTAATACTATAAAAATATTAATTAACAATTATTAAAAATTATCTATACATTTATAATAAGTAAGATGGAATATAATACTTTTATAAAGATTTGTATAATTAAGTATGATTGTAGTTGTTTAATGAAGGGTAGAAATTAAATTATATATATCTATATATGTATGTATGTGGTGTGTCTGTGTATGTATTATATATATTATATAATATATATATTATATATATTATATAATTATATTATATCGCTATATATAATATTATAATATAATATATATGTATATATATATATATACATAATATTATATATATATATTTATTTATTTATTTCAGGCCTAATGAGACTAATGACATTAGTTTCATGGTATAGGTGATCATTAATGTACAAAAAAACATTAATTTCCCCCAATTATAAATGTGACAATTCTAAAGTAAACAGTGTTAGATAAAACCAAAACAGTCCCATTTTGTTCAGCTTCAAAGAAGTGAACAGAACAATACTTATTGTTAATGATGCAGCAGGGATTTTTGAATGAAAGCAAAGAATTTGAAGCACTTAATTTATTGCAATTCAAATATCGTGGAGACAAGCATTGTTACAAAATAGTCGCTATCTATTTACATTGAGATGTATTTCAATCATTATTGTCAGTAGCCTCTGATTATTGCATTAATTTGAATGGTTTAATAATATTAACTAATCATTTTATTTCTAATATTACAAACACTTTGGTGTTTATAAGCTACAATTATAACATCAGAAATAGACATTAGAAAATGTTTAACAGTTCAAAAAGAAGACAGCAGCCAATTAACAGGATACACTACCTATAATATAAGAGATGTTAAATAATTATGTAGAGAATTATTTCTTGCATACTTGTAGCAATGGTAGTATCACTTGGTATTTTAGGAGCCTCAGTTGGTATTGAGGTAGGACACTGACCAGAGGGCTGGACAACACACATGTTGGATAATCAATGATGATTCCGTGGTAGGTCATTGGAATCAGGAGCATTTCAAGAAAGGACATTATATTGCTAAGAAATGTCTCTAAACAGCACCCAAGGGATGCTTTAGCTCTTTGTAGATTGGTACTACAATTTTCTCTACAAACGCTAAACACTACCATTGCAAATTGCTACTGTTTGTAATTAAGAGGTTGCAACTCTCCTGATTTCTGTGTTTCGTAAATCTGAAACAATACAGTAAGTGCCATTAACTTGTGAGCATGTCACATTAGAAAACACTTCAAGAACCAATTGTATTATGATGGGACTGGAGTCATGAGAAGACATTGAAGAAATTCTAGAGTACTGTCAAGACAATTGGTCATGCAGTAATTATTCAGAGAGTTAGTGGCACTCTCTCTAAAATTGCTAAGTCTACCTGATATAGAAGTATCTAAAGTCAGTGCAGTAAGTTTAAGTCTAACAACTGTTTCAGTTAAATTGAAACATTGTTCTGTTATATTCACTTTCTCTTTACAGTACTCTTCTCTATTTCCATTTCGTTTGACAATATTTTTGTTGTTGATGCCGAAAGCATATAACTGGAACAAACAAGGTATAGCTGAGCCAACAAAAGTAAAATATATATTGCTTTCTTCATCGTATAGTCATGATTGATTGGAGAAAGTACCTAAATTGTCATTATATAGTACTACTAGCAGGAAACAACCAGTCATCATTTTAATACAAGTATATTGTGTAATATGATCTAGTTCATATTAGGAATATGTCCATGTGGGTGACTGGCAGTGGTTTCCTTGGATTATTGGTATGACCGGTTTGGAATTGGGTGTACATATTCCTTACTTATCAGATCGCTTTGAAATTATTATTTTCTAGTAAACACTGGATGTAATCAAGGATATTGTATTAACATTATTACACAACCAATTTATTATAATTATTACTATTTTATAGTTAAGAATAACATCTTTGAAATAGTATAAAGTGGATTGTATAAGATAGAATTAATAATAAATTAATATCAGCTGGAAAAACAGTAGTAGAATACAGTTATTAATATTTTTAAATTGTATTAAACAAATTGAATTGATATAATGATAATACTAGAATTTCAACCAATTAACTGTAACTCAGTGTATAGATACAAAATGATCAGAAGGACAGGACATCATTTGGTTGTGGTCCTAACTTTGACAGTGTAATGAAACTTGGCAAAGCTTGTCTACTCAGCACAACAAAACCCTCGACTACCTTTGTCTTGTTTAGTAGTACATAATATGTAATCAACAGTTTTTCAGATGCATGTCTGTGGTAGTAGTTACAGTAGGCGGGGCTGAACCAACTCTAGGTATTGGGTAGCATGAGACAAAGTTAAATGGATGTCTTAAAAGATATTTGTGTGGATTAGATGAAACACTATTTGAAGTGACACAGCGTGTTTTGTGAAGTGTTTAGCTGAGCCGTCCCTTTAAGTCGCTTACTGTTTTGGAGCCTCACTCTCTAATGTTGTATCACTGTGGTAACTTGAGTTTGTCGAGGTAATATTGCCTAATAAAGATGGGAAGTCTGCTATATTAACACCTGAATAGCATTTTTGGTTGTGAATTAGATACCAGTACACAACTTGATTTTGTTTTTTAGTCTCGGACTGAATGGTATGACTTTGAGGGACATCGTCATCAAGTGTCAAATCAATTACTTCAATGCTTGAAGATAATTTCAATGTTACTACAATCGAAGTATTGATATTGAGACATTAGTTTCATTTACATGTTGATTAAAATCCAATACTGGAGTTGACTCCTCATTGTTAGTGTGAAATTGATGATAAGTACAACTCAATCGATTCCCATGTCACTGGGGAGGATTGGTAAGGGAATTTGCCTGTTCTTTCCTTTAGAGTGTTTATAGCCTGCCACTGATGAAGCAGAGAGATCAGTCAGTCTCTACTGACCTTCCAATAGGAACCGTAAAATGGAGAATTTGGTTAAACTATTGAAATCTCCACATAAGACACAGGGAATGAGGTCACACAGAACTGGAACAAGTCTGGATTGTACTGGAGTATCAGACTGTAGGTGGCCATTTTTGTGGCATTTTCAGCTAATAAATAGCTCATTTGAGCTAATTTCACTTCTCTCCTGCTCTGGGATTGTACAATATGTGAGTAGTGGCTACTAGAAAGTCATTATGCTTTAAGGAAGAGGCTTGGATGGGTCGGAAATTTAGGCAATCAAACCAACATTATCTCTGTCGAGATGACCTGTAATTTTGTAGAGTATATCCAAAAGTGGTAACAATGTTATTAATAACCTGTTTGTGCTGAATTGCACATCCTACATGTTGCAATAAGTTGTAGCACTTTAGTTTGATAAAATATGGCACAACCATCACAATGGTCACCAGTTCTCTTTATGTATAAACTCTTGTAGCCTGTAACAAGGAGAGAGAGAGAGAGAGAGAGAGAGAGAGATCGGGAGAGAGGAGAGAGAGAGACGTAGAGAGGAGAGAGAGGAGAAGAGAGAGAGAGCGAGATGACGAGAGAGAGGAGAGGGAGAGAGAGGAGAGAGAGAATAGAGAGAGAGAGAGAGAGAGAGGAGAGAAAGAGAGAAAGAGAGAGCGAGCTTAATAAACTGATATATTCTAGTTTACCTAGAAGTTCTAGTTCTGGACAGTACCCCTCCTGATAATGCTCCTCATGCACTTCCTGCAAGCAATAACCCTATGTGTCATAATGCCATCATAATGACAGGACTCCTAAAACAGACAACACTTACATCGGGTTTACAGGTTGTCATCTCATAAAGTATTTTAGTTTTCCCGATATGTCCAGTCAAGCCATTCAGGATAATCTCGAGTGTACAAGTACATGTTGTTATCAATGAGCGTCTTGAGAGAGAACATTTAAAACTCATTACTGAGATTTTCGATAACCATGACCTTTAGTGTCAGTATGTAACTTGGTAACAGTTACAACGGGACGGGTAAATGACGTAAAGGAGTTGCCGATGACTTGTTGAAGAGATGCAGGTGAGATAGGGCTCTTTATTTGAAGGATGCGAGATCCTTCTTTCATTTTTGAATAATGTTTTTTGTCCTTATAATCTGGACTGTAATTTGGATCTTCCTCCATTTATGACGGGATATGTTGTAGAGATGGTGGTAATAATGGAGGAAGGAACAAAGGTGGGGTAAAAATGGAAATGACAAGGAGAAAATATAGTATTGAAAGGGATGGAAAGAAACGTTGAGGAAGTGGTACAAATTGCTTGGAGGTTGATATGACAACTGCAGGAGGTAATGATCGTCTTGAATAGTGATGGTGGTTAAAGGAGGAGATGGTTGAGCGAGGAGGGAAGTAGAACAGGAAGTAAGGTGGTGAAGGAGGAAGGGAGGGGACGAGGAAGTAGAGTGGTGAGGAGGAGTGGACGAGGAGGAAGTAGGAGCTGATGTAAGAGGAAAAATGGACAAGGAATAGCGTAGGTGGGGGGAGGTGGAGCGAAGTCGTGGAGGAGGTTGATAGAGGTATGGTCTTACGAGACAAAGAACTCTCCTCGTAATATCTGTAAAAAGGAGAAATATTTGGTTTGCAGAAGAACTCTCAGAAGGCACATACAACATTGGTGGTCTCGTGCTATGATCCATTGTCCATCCAAGAGAGGATTCTGGTTCAATAGTATTGACCAGGCTGTTTGGCTTGTATTAGAATGGAGCAATTAAGATATACTTGAAAAAATTGAGAGAAGAATTGAAATTTCATATTTATACTATATACTTCAGAGAAATGAACATGTACAAAACACTGAGCAACTCCATCTCTCTGACAGAGGACGCGCTATATGAATTGCTCACGACTTGGTCATGTATCAAGACTGGAGTCGCGCAGGGGTCTTATCAATCTTCGACCCGCAGTTCCTTTTCTACTTTATTAGGGGTGAGCTAGCTGGCTATTGAAGAAACACCAAAAGATGAATCGCTTTGCCTTCTTTATAGTCTCTTTGACTGTTCTGTAGACACCAAAACTCCAGTATGTCCAGATCAAGGTAAAGAGTGGTAATTTACATTGTATATTTCTCCAATATGTTTTGTACAATTTAGGAACTGAATTTCTTTTGCTAATTACTTATTCTTGACCATATGGTTATAATGCAACGAGCTCCAAAAAGTAGCTATTATATGGGAGTTATGTACCCTAACTGTGACCTGCTAGAAGTCACCCTTCATGAAATAGAATGCAAGCTAAGATTTTATACCTGTACAGGACAAAGTAAATTATTATGTCATAGAAATGAGTACTTATTTCATTAGTGCTATATTGATATTGAGCTTTTGTCATTGGAAAGTCCAACTGCCACCAACTGTTGCTGGGGTCCTCATATAATCGTCAGCTAAGGAGCAAGTCTGCAATATCTCCATTACTAATGATTGTTTGGTGATGTTATGGAATGTGTGGGGACAGAGCAACATGGTATCAAACTTTAATCTGAAAGTATGGCAGAAGTCTATTATAATGTTAAGTATGTGTAAATTATTTGTTTAAGGGCTTTCAATGCAACAATGGAATCAGCAGAAGGCATCTAGACTATCCTCATATTAGAAATTATTGACTGTGCAAAGAGTTGCATTCAAATGTGACAAAGTACGGAACCACACCCTTGACTGGGGGGCACCCCAATCTTGTTAGTGGCCAGCCAGGTAACGATGGACATAAAAGAAGTTATCTTCAGATTGATTCGTCAATCAGAACTATTTGTAGCATTTCTCGCCGTTTAGGGGAAAAGGTTTGTTCTAATAGGACCGTGAGCTGTTTATATGATGTATTCATTCGAGTAGCCAAGGGTTCTTAGATATCACTAATTGGGGAGGGTACGGTACCCAAAATACAAAACTTTGGTCTACACCTGAGGCTTTGAAGGAAATGTAATCTGCGTATGTATGCAGTGATATTTAACTGACATTAAATTATAATGTTATTTCTTTTAGCTATAAGAGAAATTATTATATAGCCTTGGTATGAGGCTGCTGGACCATCTGACTCTTGGATGTTATATATATCCCTTTCTGAATATGTCCATATATGGTGCTTATATGGTATCAGGGAAGACAGCTAATGCTAATGGCAGGTTATGTGTGCCTTCAATTATCATTTGGCTACAAACTGATTGTTATCTTCATAGAAGCAAGGAAGCAACTAAAGACAAATGCGTTTTTCCCTGCTATGAAATTGAGTTGAGACAAAATGGGGTAACGAGGGTACTGATCGTCAAACTGATCCCATGTTCCCAATTGATTTTGTACAAGTAAGTTATTTGAAAATCATAAATGATAATTTGTTAATATAAATATGTGTTTTCAGTAGCTGAAATGGAGCAACAATATGACAGTGGTGTCCAGAATTAAGATGGTCTCAGGACAGCTGGATACGGTTATGTTCCAAGGATTATTTTCAGAAAGTTTCAGGCTGTTGCTATTGACGTGGGTGATCTACTCACCTCATGGTAGTGTACACCCAAGGGATAAACAAGGATGTCGGTATGTTTATTACGCAGAAGAGCCATGCTTATGGAGATTCACCATCTATTCTAATGGCCCCTTCCTACTGAAGCTATGTGAACTGATTTGGTAGTGCTGTAGCTCATATGAAGCTAAGTGGCTACGAATTATTGGATAAACTTATATATTCAAGTATGGCTTTGGCTAGCCTGTACATCTTCAAGTGGAGATATGTGATTCTTGGCCTGTTTCTTAATGATTTCTATGAAGTTTGTTTATGTGTCAGTCCTCGGTGTCCTGTAGGGGTAAACGGGGGACAGTATATCGATATGCTGGAGGACAAACCTTTGTTTTTAAGCGTTGAATATATAGTGGGACAAGTTATCCATCCCCCTACCCTTTCTCATCAATATAAATGAAAACATATTTGAACATTGAAGTTCGCATTTAAAAATTTTAAACAAATTTTTGCTGAAGTATTAATAATTTTTAGAATATATTTTTAAAAACAACTTTGTTATTTTTGTTAAAAAGTATTCTTAATCAATAAGGTCATAATTGTAAATCTAGAAAAGGTCTAATTTTACAAATGACGAAAATTTCTTAGCCCAAATAATAAAATGGTGGGAGGGAGACCCCACTAAAACAGACATTTTGAAAGGGCAGGGATCTTCCATCCAAACAAATATCATTTTAGCCCTTCAGGAAAAAGGAAGTATTCAAATGTGTCCTTTACTGTACTGCATTCCGGAAAAAGGGTTACGGGAAACCATTGGGCCCTAGCCAAATCCTAAGGGACGAAGTTCAATTTTTCTCCACAGGGTTGTTCGAAATGTAACAATGATATAAGGTTTTTAACTTTTGGAGGAGTGGGATTTATGCCCCTGAAAAGGGTCCGAATAAAACATTTTCATGTAAGAAGCTCGTCCTGCTAAAGCCAATCTTCCCAAAATCTTCTTTATTCTGGGATTACCTACCATAAGGGGGTGAAGATCACCAAGACCATTGACACGCCATGAATACATTCAAGAGCTGATTTGGTTCTAAACTACTTTTGAGCCATTATTCCTAAACCATTTCTGATTGGTTATTACTCCAACAGCAAAAGCTCAACCCTTGACATTTAATGGGCATAGAATATGTGAAAAACATACCTACGACAAACCAAAAGGGAACATTATTATTTTACCATTAGTCCTCATCCATTTCTGCCCAGTGCTATATACTGGGAAAGTACAATTGTTACTTCTCGGGGTCATCTAATTAAAATTAAAACTAGTTCTTTTTAAATGCTGGTACTAAGCTTGGCTTTCAACCTGGACATTAGCACATAGGTCAAAGGAGTGGATAACAAATTTCCATGGCAGGGGTTTGGTGGATGGACCCATCCTCTTTTAAAAGAAATTAATTAATGCTATAAATGTAGTAGTTTACTTTCTAATACCCGTTTCTTTACATTTAGCCATTTTTAAGGCCTTGGTGAGGACCCCTTCATCGGATTCCCCCCCAGTAAGGAATGGACCCAATGGTTTTATATTGACGTAAACACGTCTAAAAACCAACAAAAACACAAGGAATATTAATGCCCCATTAACCTTGCTCAAGAAAATGGTACCAATATATAATTTGTAACTATAAAGTTGGATTTCTGGTGTCAACAGCCCTGTGAAATCTCTGGAGGGTTCCTACTCTGTTCTGAAGAACTTTTGTAAGTGAAAATCAATTTTAATAATTGGAGTTTAGCCATTCTTCAGTACATTTAAGCCTTGATTAGAAGGTATATTTCGTTTAAAAGAACTGGTTATTTACCGGGGTAATGTAAAAAACCAATTATACTTGTCCCCACAGACCCACAATCACCAAACGGACATTCTTCAAGTTTAGGCATCTCCTTATCTGTACTGGCTGAGATGGGGAAGGTCCACCAGCAGAGGGGAAAGGCGTGCTGAAAATTGAAGTTGTTATTGCCTGTCAGGGAAGAATATCAAGTGGAGGCCAAATTACTAGTAACTCACCTTGGATTAGAGTGGTAAGTTTTTTTTCCATTGAACAAATGTTCCTGGTTAAAGTTGGGACAAGCCCCACAATGGGTGCACAGGGCCTTGTAAGACCATATTGGTCCCAATAATTGGGTATCGAAAGTTTTTTGGCTATTATAATGAAATTTCAACTTACCATAATATGGGACTATAAAATCCTAACCATCATAAGTCCCAAAACAACCGGTTCGCAAATAGAAATAAAACCCTTTAAGTTTACTTTCTAGTTGCAGTACAAACACATTCCCCATAACTTGATCTTGGATTTGGTCATTATACTTTATTCTGGTTGGTAAGGGTCCTTTAATTTTCCTTTACAATTTAATACAAAGTAGACTAATTTCAGAAAAGATCTAAAAAGAGGATTAATATTATAAAATAAAACACCACTTGTTATTATAAAAGCTCAAACAGATTCCATAATAAACATATTGGTTTGTAGAGTTTGTACTTTATTTTGGGTTTACCGTTATATCCA